>NW_024425230.1:25614544-25627196 GCF_017311325.1 Ursus maritimus | reverse complement strand
CTGCTGCCGTTCCGAGGACCCGCGTTGCTGGGAGCTGTTTCTTCTGCGGGCCCTCACGCTGGGCCTCAACCACACAAGAGGACCCACTGCACATCCCTGTGGGCATCGGAGCTCCGGCTGCAGGGGCTGGGCTGGCAGCCCTGGGGTTGGAGCAGGTGGGCAGAGGTGGAGAGGAAACACATATTAATGAAGGCGGCTTGAACACTAATAAAGACCGCCGTCCGTGTGGACGTACCAGGAAAACAAAATACCGCTTAACCAATCTCCCAGGGCCCAATTAGGCCATGGCTTCCACAAACTTGATTTTGAGCTGTGAGTGTTCTTTCCTCTGCCTTAGAGAGAGGAGGGGAGGTGGGGAGGGGAGCGAGTTGCCCTGTGAGCACTGTCACGTGGGGGCCGGCACAGGCACCTCCTTGCTGCTCCCACACGTCTCTCCCTGCAAGGGGGCACACTTGCCTGCTCCTTGCGTGTGCAAGCCTCCGGGGGTGGCAGAGGCTCTGCCCCCTTCCCTCAGCGTCCCAGGAACACAGTCGGTGCTCAGAAAGGCCTGCAGAGTGATTCCATCGACCCCTGGGGGTGGTGATAGGGGAGCCCACCGCCCCTCCCACGGGGGAAACAGCCAGCAGCCAAGATTCTGATCCCACGGATCCCTGAGGCCAGCCTGCACTTCATCCCTGGCTGGGCTGCAGAGGAGGCCGGAGCCCTCGGATGGCCCCCCTGCTTCTCCTGCTCCTGCTGACGTCGCCCTTGTGTGGATGGCCCGGGGTGGCACGGGGAGGGCAGCGGGCTCCAGCTGCAGCTCTGTTGAACACCCCTCACGTGAATGGGCTCCTGGCTCCTCTTGGGGTCGTCATGTTCCCACTGGAAGAGCCGGGTGGTGCAGACCACGCACAAGCCGGTGTCCTCCCCCGGCAGAGCTCTCTGCCACCCCGGCTGCCGAGGTCCGCTGTGCCAAGCACCGGAGGCATGTGGGGCAGGAAGCACGCTGTGGGGGGAGCCAACACCCCCTGCTCCTGGGGCAGTGTCAACAGGAGACCGTGGGGGCCAGCTTCTCTTTGTCGACCTTTTGCTAATGCGTCTGCTCAGGAGGGGCTATTTTCCGATTTGTCCGCAAAGGAGAGCCGATCATCTGATTCGAAAAAGGTGCCATGTGGGCTAACATCAACCCAGTGCCCGGCTGCAACAGGACCGACCGGGTCACTTCCAGCCAAGCGTGGGAGCAGGAAGCTCATTTTAGGCTTCAGATTTGTACGTCTTTTCCAGAATGTTCCATAAAGCCTGGCTTTGAGGCTATGCTCGAAAAAGTACTTTCTTTCCCCTGGGTATTCCTGGTGCTGAGAAGTGGGGACACGTGGCTTGGCACTGAAGTCCAACACAAACAGCCTTGGGAACAGGGAGGCATCCAGGAACCTGGGATGAGCCTGCAAGCTGCACTTCTCTGTCCCTGTTTGCCTTTATCAGCTCCTTCTGCAGCCCCGGCGCTAGGGGTGCATGTGTCTCAGTCCCCGCTGGTAGCCCAGGAGCTGGGCAAGCTTATGGACTTGCCCCCTCGGAGCCACAGCCAGAGGCTGAAGCATTTCCCAGATCCCAGCTCTGCAGAGGAGGGGGGGTCTACGCAGGGGCTGGGCTGTTCTTGAGACAGCTCACGTCGTAGTAACTTGCCCGGGGCAGAACTGGATGAAAGCTATCTCTATCTCTAGGCCGATTATCTTCCCCTGAAGGAAAAAGTCTGCACAGATCTCCCCCGACCTCTGAGACCAATTCCTGTGGGGACGACCCAGGAGGACAGCTCAGCTCCAGCCCAGCCCCCTCTGTGGCCTTGCTTCCGGACGTGCAAGTGGCGTCTTTGCATATCGCCTCGTTCCAGGATTGCAAATTCATAAGCGACAGATTCTCAAAGAAAGCACGGCTTCTTTATCAAGCACAGTTGACGTAAGGAAACCCAATCGGATCTAATCACTCCGAACAGTCTCTTCAGAGCATTCAGCTCCTGCTGCATGAACGCTCTGTGTTTTGTATCCCTTCATCTTGCTCAGCCCGAGATGGCATCTGAGTATAGTGGCTTGTGTGAGCTAACAGTGACGGCAAGACCTGGGAGCCATACAAGGCCCCTCCCACGGTCCCTTCCAGCTCATCTCTCTCTCCCGTGACAGGAGCCCTGTGGGCCTCAGAATCAGAGGCCTTGTCTGGTCTTGGTCTTGTCTGGATTCAAAAGTTCTGCTGCCTTGAGTCCAACTCAACCCTCCCTGGGGCCACATGTCCCCTGACGCCTAGCTCTGATGCCCAGCCGGTTCCTGGCCATATCGTCCAGAGCCACAGAGCCCCCTGACCACAGGGCAGCAGCAACACCCCTCCCTGTGGCCTGGTTACACCTCCCAGTCAATACCATCAGCTTCTGTGATCTTGTAGTGGGACCAAGGGACACTGTCCTTCCCCTCCAGGAGCTGAGGACCCCCCTGGGGAGTAAAGGTAACCTCGTTGCTTCCACTGGGAGAGAGAGACTCAAGACACACCCATTTCCTACTTGCTAGTCCGTCTCTGACTGTCTTTTTCCTCCCACAGTTCCCTTGGGCTGGAAGGGGTGGGCCTTCCACCTCCTCTCCCCGTCAGAGGGAGACAACTCCTATACCATATTCTTCTACAGGAGGCAAGTGCCCGCCCCTTGCCTGGAGCTTTGGTGGTGGGATGGCTGCCAGGAACTTTAACGTAGGAGTGATAGAGATGAAAAACTCACAAGTCTGGTATTTTCAAAAGATGACCTCATTACGTAAGAATACCAGTTCGTCTGGCCAAGCTTCCAGACTGGACAGAAGACCACTTGTGTGGCCATGGGTACTCAACGCTGGGAAAGCAGAGGGGAACCGGGATTGTTTAGACCCCAAAGGCAGCTGATGTTTTCTAGCAAGGTGAACGTTGGTCCCAGTGCAGAGCAAAGAGCTACACTTACAGAGTGGTCGAGGGAGTCTATTAGCGGAAGTGCTCACGTTGATCTGAAGGCACAGACTGACTTTGAACGGTGACCTTTTTCAGGAACATTTTACTGGCAGCACTCAGGGCAACCATCTGGCAAAATGCCAGGGCTGCAGACCAAGCGTGGGACACGGCAGGCTCATCTGCTGAGGTTATGGCTCTGGTGCCGTGTGGAATGGGGACGCTCCGCTGCCAGGGCCCCAGGCCGACTCCCCAGGGTGGGCCAGCTGGAGCAGCAGTCTGAGCTTCGGCACCAGCAGGGCCGCGGTGTGAGTGACTGGCTGACTCAGGGCTGCAAGGTATCACTTCAGAAAAATACAGCTTAGAGCTGACATTCTACAGACACGGCAACCATACTGTGTGGGCTGAGGTCCACAAATGAGGAGCTTCAGGGGGCCTGTGAACCTCCTGAATTGTCAACCAATCAACAAAGTGTGTGTGTGTGTGTGTGTGTGTGTGTGCGTGCACACACGTGCATGAGCAAGTGCAGGACGGGCTTTGTGTGTCATAGTTCTGTTTCCTTTGGTTTTTTTCCCAAACATTCAAAGGAGTATGAGATCTGTATCCGGGTCCAAGGGGATGAACTTAATGCAGGGAGTTGGTTACATAGGAGGATGCAGGAGGGAGGGAGAGAAGGAGAGAATAGGAATAATGAAAGAGAGGACAGACCTATAATAGAGGCGACAAAGCCAAATAATGGGTTTTTGAAAAGAGTAATAAAATTGATAACCCTTTACGTGGCTTTAAAACATGTCCACAAATTCTTTGACAATCTTCTCAAAGGTGGAGCCTAATTCTGCTCCCTGTATGTGGGCTGCACTGGTGACTCTCTGAGGTTCTCCTGTGAGAGGAGTAAGGGGACACAATGATGTGGGACGTCCAGACCAGGCTGTAAGAGGCTTTGCTCTCACTCAGAGCCCTCCGTCTGGGGAAGCAGCTGCCGTGTTGTGAAGACACTGAAGCAACCCTACCCAGAGGCTCACAGGGTGTAGAATAGAGGCTTCTAGGGACTGGGACCTCCAGCCCCCAGCCAGCATTAACGTGCCAGGCACGCAAGTGAGCTAACTGGGAAACAGACATTCCAGCCCCGGTCGGGCCTTCAGATGACTGATTTCAGATGACATCCTGAGCCAAAGTCACTGGCTTTGGGGCCATCCCCAGAATCCACTCCCACACACAGAAGCAGTGTGAAGAGATACATACATTCTAGTTTAGGCCACTGAGATTTAGGGCAATTTGTTACACAGCAGAGATAACTGATATGTTCTTGCCCCCAAGGAAAAGCTATTCAAGGAAGAAGGAGAGAACACACCGTACCAGAATCAAGGATGAAAAAAGGAATATCACAAAAGATCCCACAAACACGAAGAAAAATCATAAAAGGTTATTTGAAGGATGTTGTGGTAATAAGTTTAAACACTAGAAATGAACAAATTCCTAGAAAAAGACAATTCACCCAAACAGACTCAAAAGAAACAGAAGACTTTGCAGAAAGAGAATTCCAAGCCTGGGTCCAAAGAATCCCAACTTACTTTGTGAGGCCGGTAAAAATGTGATAGAAAACCTAAGGGGAGCATTTCGAGAAAAATGAAATTTAAGCCAGTCTTTTTGGGAATATAGGTACAAAAATCCTCAATAAAATATAGAAATCTAAATTCAGTGATGTACACAGAAATATATTTTTTAAAGATTTATTTATTTATTTATTCGACAGAGACAGAGACAGCCAGCGAGAGAGGGAACACAAGCAGGGGGAGTGGGAGAGGAAGAAGCAGGCTCATAGCGGAGGAGCCTGATGTGGGGCTCAATCCCACAACGCCGGGATCACGCCCTGAGCCGAAGGCAGACGCTTAACCGCTGTGCCACCCAGGCGCCCCCCACAAAAATATTTTTTATTCCAGTAATGCACAGCTGATTGGACATTCAAAAATCAATTATTATAATCGACCACTTTAATAAAGGAGAGGTCATGTGAGCGTTTGATAGGGTCTTTCCAAATATGCACAGAAAAGGCATTTGATGAAATTCAGTATCTGTTTATGTCAAAAACATTTGGACAACTCAAAACAGAAGGGAACGTTGTCAGTCTGAGGAAAAGCAAGAAACCAGAGCTGGCCGCAACCATCAGAAATCTGGAGAAGGGCGCTGGGATTCCCACGATAGGTAATGAGGCTCGAGTGTTTCTCTCTAAACCTCGGCCTTCTCGGCTAAGATCTAGGGTGTGTCTGTGACCAGAGTGGATTTTTTAAATTAGAAACTAATTAGCAAATATGATGGTTGTTTGAAAAACTCCAAACTTACCTGCCAGCCAGGAGATGGCAGAGTGAGGCCGGTGGCTGGAGGGGATGTGCTCCGCGGGCCCTGTCGGCGTTGGCCCGAGTAGCTCCAGGGCCACTGAAGAGCCCTCACCCTATGCAATGCGACGGACTTGTTATTAGGTTTTTTCTCAGCTAATAAGGGCAAATAGAGTTAATACATGTTACACAACGCTTTTAAAACGATCTCAGGTCTCTAAGATACACCTATAAGGTTTCGGAGAGTGACCCCAAGCAATTCTTTAAAAATGGAACGAGACAAGGATCTAGATCAAGGCCCCACCCAGGGCCAGCCGTGCCGTCTGTGCCATTGCCAAAACGGGCTGAGGGCAGTTCCGTGACGTCACCCCTCCCTGCAGCCAACAGGAGATGTGCGCATGGGAACATTTAAATGTGTTTAGATACAGAAGTCCAAGCGCAGATGAGAAAGCACTGATCTTCACAACGTCCTGGCCGTTGGGACCACCGATCTCACGCAGAAACTCGGGGAACCTAAGTCTTGCCTGTGGCCGGTAAGAGCGCCGGCCGGTACTCGGGGCTGTGCCACCGGCGCGGCTGATACCGTGTGTCCAGGGGCACCCTTCCATCAGTGCAGACGCAGCCTCAGAGCACGTGAACACCGGTTCCCGTCGACCAGCGTCCCACCCATGTGCTGGTTCAGTTTCCTCGAAGCCAAACTGGAAGCGAGCAAGCGAGGGCAGGCAGCTCTTTTCGGAGGTGATTTCAGTGGGGAAGTGACATGGGGAGGGTGATGCAGGTGAAGGGGTGTCAGCAGGCACAGGAGCTGGGGCCAGGGGGTGAGTGGGGCCTGACCCTGCTGGAGAGCCACAGAACCACGGTGGACACGTGTGGGAGCGCTGCCCGCAGGGGCACAGAGCTAGGGTGCTTGCACCCCCATAACCTCGGTCCCTCGCTAAGGCTCCTGGGGCCGGGCACTAACTCTGGGCACGCTGCCTGCCCCGAAAGCCTGAAGACTGGGAGAGGCAGTGCCGCCATCAGTCAGCCACGTAGGACCTCAGCCAGACCCCGAGGCCGAGGGTCTGATGCTCAGAGTTTGATGGGGGCCTCCACTTGTACCTCATTTCCGTCTCCAAGACGGTCCGTGTCTACTGGTTCTTCACGTTCCGGGACTCCTTGCTGACTTTCATACAGACGCCGATGACGGATAGGAGACCCCAGCTGCGGGGTTCCTTGCTCCCCCAGCTCCTGTCTTCTGTCTTCTGTTCTGACATGACCTGTTTTAGTAACCGACATCCAGTGCGTGCCCACCCCTGTGATCTGAAGGAGACGGAACCAGGTCCGTCCCAGGTCCCAGAACTGGGACCCCGAGTGATCTGCGTTTCCCACCCTGCTGCTGAGGAAGACAAAGCCCGCGGGAATGAGCCCCCGGGGTCGACAGCTCAGGACTCTGGTGCCCTGGGTCTGGTCTGATTTGGGAGGGCATGGGTCCTCCTGGGCCCACTAATGGCTCTGGTTTAGGCCCACAGTCTGGCTCAGGAGCTCAGACTTGACGGCTTCATGCAGTGTGGGTGCCAGTGACATCCCCCTCAGGGCAAGGAGCATGGAGCACAGTAGGCCGTGGCTGTGGCCGGGGAGGACCTCTGGGCCTAGTTATGTGTGAGGCGAGCACTCTGACAGAGACTGGGGCTGGGGAGGAAAGGGAAGAGGCAACCAGGGAGGGCTTCCTGAAGGAGGCAGTGCCTGAGTGCAGGCTTCAAGAACAGAAGGTTTTCCAGGCAGCAAAGGAGGTTTAGGGGAAAAATTTTCCAGTTCAACGGAACCACAAGAAAATAAATGCCTTGGCGAGGCTTTTCAGACCAGAGTGAAGAGAAATGTGATGACCTTTGGTTGTTCGATGACACTTACAATGCAGGCTTCTAATTTTCCAAGTGCATTCCCAGCCACTTCCCCGTTCTTCATCCTCCTACGTCCACTCCAGGTTATTCTTCTCTTAGTCATCGTCACAGAGACTACTACCCTCACATACATGCTGGGGATGCTGGCCCCCAAAGTTAAGCCAATTGTGCAAATCACACGTCTTGTAGGATCCCAGAGTCTTTGCTTAGTAACTCCGTGAACTTGGGCTGTCAGTTTTCTCCAGTGGGAACAGCGACAGCCACAGTTCCTGTGCCCGGGCTGTTGCAGGGATGACGTGGGGACCAGTCCGCAGCGCGGAGGAAGGGCTGGGCACAGGGGAGGCCGGTCGGAGCCGCACTCTCAAATGCAAACATCAAAGAAGGCGTTGCTGGCGGTCCTTCCTCTCACGGCCCCGCTGTCCTGTGCGTTATGCCTTCATTCTCACCGTGCTCGAACTAATTACACAGCCTTTCTTCAAGGATGAGCATGCCGAGGTGCTTTTGGGGGGATGCTAATTACACTTGATATCTTATCTAATAACATGAGGAGAAGCGGAGCCAGGCGTGGTGACAGGCTGCGCCGGAGGGACCCGCGCCCTCATTCCCATGGAGCCCACTCTTCGCCCGGTGTTTTTATACGCGGGGAAACCGAGGAGCGGAGGTATCGTCGTTGACGGGCCACGTGATGGGCCCGGCGATGAATTCCACCTTTACGGCTTGTTTGCCAGGCAGCTGCGGAGAGCCCATTCCAGCGAGGCCCGCATCCCCGCTCCCGCCCGCCCAGCGCCGAGCTCGCTCCCTGCCCGCCCGCCCTGCGCCTTCAGCTCCAAGTCCGTTCGCTCCTGTGTTTGAACAGTGCTCTCTCCTTCGTGTGCACACAGGGAACGGCGGCTGTTGGCGTGCATATGCTCTTCTCTGCCTACAGGGAGTCTGTCCCCAGCGGCTCAGGAAACAGCAGTAGAGGTGGGAAGGAGCACAGTCTGGTGGGACAGTCCTGGGTTTGAATCCCGACTCTGCCCCACACTGAGGCTCGTGATGTCTCCTTTGTCTTGCATCTAACAGGCAGGTGGTAATTCTCACTGGGCGGGTGGCTTCGAGGTTAAACGCAGCCAGGTCTGGACAGTGCTGAGCACCGGGTGACATGCAGGAAGCAGTGAATAAACCCTACCTTCCTGTGCACGCGATTGCTGCCTGGAAGCCTGCACGGGCTCCGTGTCACAGGACACTGTACGCTCTGTGCGCTGCAGCCATTCAACGGGCCTGAGCCCGCAGAGCCCGTTAACACGGCCTAAAAGCAGATGAAACCCAATGGGATTTTACCCAGTACCCAGTACCCCTTGGTGGGGTCGTTCTTCCAGGATAAGACCTGCAAGGATTCACTAGCTAGTTAATTAGTGAATTGACGCGTCAGAGCCCCCCACGAGCCTCCTGCGTGCCCAGGCGCTAACATCATGTCTGTGAGGACAGTCATAGTCTCTACCCCTCGGAGCTCACACATGACAGGTGAACGTCTGCCTTCAAAGCAGCGTAGATGATTCTGGAGGTGGGGATGGGGTGAGGACCGAGATTGTCACGAATATGGAAGGCAGCTCTCATTTCCCCAAAGCTCAGGAGGGCGGGCAGGTCGGGCAGAAGAACCTCCTGATGTCAGGGGAAGGTGTGCGTTCCCAGCGAGGGCTCCCGGGCCGTCAGGGGAAAGTGTGCATACCATCGAGGGCTCCCAGGCCGTCAGGGGAAGGTGTGCGTCCCAGCGAGGGCTCCCGGGCCGACCAGAAAGGCTCAGTAAGGGCAGCCAGGGTCCCGGGACACAGTTCAGCCCCTTTGATCCGTCCCCGCTGCTGCTGTGAGAACGCCGTGGGGATCCTCATGTCTAAGATGTCTTAGATGAAAGGTGCCCGGCGTGTGGGAACGACGTAGCTAGTAGCCCTTTGACCAGAAGTCTGCAAGCGCCAAGGAGAACAGAGACCGATCGAAACTCCAGCCAGGCAGTCTGGCCCCAGCAGCCCCAGCCGAGGGCCGTTCCTGCACTGTGCGGTTTTGTGCGATTCTCAGAGCTGGCAGCACTGGCTCCCTGGCCTGTCCGTAGCTGAGGACGCAGATGCCGTGGGGTCCGAGCCAGGGGTCAGGACACAGGCGCGGCAGGAGTGGGGACGACCTCTGTTCCTGCAGCAGTTCACCCGGCCCAGCGTGGACACAAGCGTGCACGGCGGGAGCAGTGGCTCCCGTGGTCAAGAAGACGCTGACGTCCTGGACCGAGGCCCCAATGGAACCCTGAGCCACGCATGGCTCCTGGCGCCCACGGCACGGACATGGCCCCTAACTGGAAACCACAGCATTGCCACTAGTCCATCTTGCCTAATGAACCCGCCGAAGGAAATCAGGGGTTAGAATCCTGTACACGCTTAACACTGTTCTGATTCCCTTTGTGCGAATGCGTTTGTTTTCCCCACCTCCTAAGGGTGTTCTGAACCAGGAATTTCAGGTCTTAGTGAACCAGAACTACAGTAACTAGTTATTCCAGGGCAATGCTTTCCAACCGGTGCTAAGCTTGCTTCCCCCTCTTCCCGCAGTCTGGGGGAAATCGTTAATGGTTGGAGACATTTGTAATGGTAGTGATCGGGATGGTGTCCCTGGCCTCGAGCGGGTGGGGCTAGCATCCTACAGCGTGCAGCAAAGACGATTCAGCCACAAACGTGGATGAAGGCCGAAGATACAAAGCCCGCTCTGAGGCAGGCCTGCCCCTCACGTTGGCAGGGTCCGGAACAAGCAGGCACACACGGGTCTGGCTCCTTCCTGTACTGAGATCGGCTTTGACACACATGGAGGGACACCCCCGGCTGCAAATGGAACTCTGTCCATGCCCCCACCACAAACCTAGAGGTGCACAGATCAGGGGGTAGAAAAGAACTGGGTGCAGGGAAGAGCCGCACAGAGCCCGGTTGCAGCCTTGGGGCCCCTGGGCAGGGACTTCTGAGCCCCTGAGCACCAGAACCGTGCTCGAGGCGCGGGACACAGTCCCACTGACCCTTGGAGCAAGGTGTGGCCAGAGCAGAGCCGGACCCCGCAAAGCTTGGGGCTGGGCTTGGGCCAGAGTGTCTGGGTTCTGCTGCGGGTCTGTGCAGCTGCACGCCTCGAGGCCTGTGAGGTCCCTCTGCTGGGCAGGGGCACCGAGGGAGGGTGAAACGGGGCTGGGGCTGGGCAGTAGACGCGACTGTCAGAAGAGCTTGGGTGTGGATTTGGCCTGGCCCCCTCTGTCAGCTCTTTGCACCCCAGAATGTGGGGGAGAGCAGGGGCCTGAGGGGCAGGAGACCCCTGGGTGGGAAGAGCAGAACAGGAGGATATGGTCCCAAAGCAGCCAAGGAAAATTCTAGCTGTTAGCTGGCCCCCTGAGCTTTGATTTCTGTGACTCTGAGATAGAGACCTCTCAGATCCTTCCCCTGACCTGGCTTCACATCACCTTTTGGGAAATGGTCCCGTTAGATCAATGTGTCCAAACACAGACACTGGAGAGTGGATTAATGCGTCCGCACTCCCAGTACTGACATGCTGTGCGTGCTGACCTCCTGCGTGTCTGCCATGTCATCCCCTTCGCCACCATCCCCGTCCCAGCCTCAGTACCAGTGTGGATCACCGCTCACCACAGGGCAACATGTCCCGAAGGCCTCCGATACCGGCCAGTTCCGTCCACTGCACCCTCCACTCGGGCTGCTGTAAAGCCTTTCCTAGGGTGTGCCTCCAGACACTTCATCCCCAAGTTCAAAATCCTTCCAGGGCTCACTCAGCCCACAGGTCACTGTCTCCTGACTCCCTGGTTTCTGCCTCAACTCCAGACTCTTGTCTCCGTGCCAGGACCCACCAGCCGGAGGGAGCTTCCCAGGTTTATCTCTCAGAACTCGGAGCCCTGCTCCAACAGCAATTTCCCAGCTGTGTCTCTGAGGCCCCCGACCTCTCAGCTTCCGCACAATGACAGTGGCAAGGGAACGGCGAACGATGGCATTACCACCGCATCTCAGAGGGGCTTGAGAAGCAGCGTCAGGGACACAGGCTAGAGGGGTTGTGGGAGACACGGAGATGCACTGCCCAGCTCCTCATCCCTCCCGGCCCCAGGGAGAGGAGTCGGCCTCCTGTAGCCGCAGAGCCCCACTGAGCCCGAGACCCCTGCCCTATGCAGTTTTTGTCTGGAGACTTGGGGAGGTGGTGGGTAAAGGCCAGGCTATTTTGATCCAAGAGGACTCAACTCCAGCAGAACGCAACTCTACTGATTCCAGGGCACCCCGTACGATCCGCAAGAACACCCAGCCCACAACGCAGTGCTGCCTCTCCTTTGCCCGATTCGACTGGACAGCCCAGCAGAGGATTCGGTGCTGCAGGAAGATCTAGACGACACATGCTGTACCTCAAGAAACGTGCCCACTGCCCAGTCCGACAAGGGTCTCTGCCGGCCGGCGCTGACGGCATGAGCGGCTCCACAGCTGGGCTCAGGGGGACGGCGCGGGGGTTAGCGGCCAAGAACCAAGGAATTGCAAGGGCCCACAACCATGGTGTTCCTGAGAGCCAAATCAATAGGCCCCAGATGAGGACACTGGCCAGCCTGGGGCAGAAGACAGGCCAGGTGAGCAACGGGCTGATGGAAGTTGCCCCAACACCGTGTCACAACTCCTTGTCTTGCTTCGGGACTGGAGTCAAGTGTCAGATGGACAATCACTGAACAGGTGGCCAGGTCTCCAGGAGAAAGGAACACAGCAACATCCTGGCAAACATACCAAATGATCGTCCATCCCTTTTACAAAAGGACCGTCAGCCACTTCCTCAGGCCACCGTACAGCAAGGAAAGGAGAACGACCAGATATTTCCAGAATTGTTAGTCACAGCTGACAAGGACACCCAGAGATACAGCTGTCATCGTGGCCTTGCTGTTGGCATGCGGAGACGTGAGGCCTCCTGGTAGATGGATCCCTGCCCGGGGAACCGCTTACGGAGGACCCTCAGCACCCACGGACCCACACGGTGACGGATCACTTGACCCGACTTCGAGGGTGTAACCGGGGCTGACACACCTGGCAGTTCAGGTAAGCAGCTCACTGGGTCCTCGGCCTGTGGGGCACTAGCCGTCTCATGGAAAGGCCAAACGGAGGCCTCGGAGATTACTCTGCCCCGGACAAGACAGTTAATCAAACATCACACGACGTCTCTGGGAAGACGGCAGAGTAAGCGGTACTCCGGGGGTGGAGACAGGCAGAGGCGGTGGTCCCCCCATGGAGTCTGGCACCTGCAGAAAGCCCACGATCCCGGGGGATGCTGGGGACAACTGCAAGCACCTAACCCCAGCCACAGCCTCTCGTCATGACGGACAAACACAGCTTCGGGGGCGCGGTACGTGGTCTTTGGCAACTGTGCTCCTTTCTATCCCATTCAGAAAAGAGGGTCAGAGGCAGTTTCATTCACACGGAACGGGCCACGGTACACGCTTACCATTTTGTCTGGAGACATGCTAACCGTCCTCTGTCACAG
>NW_024425230.1:25517882-25614533 GCF_017311325.1 Ursus maritimus | reverse complement strand
AAGAGATCTGGACCATCCGATGCCCCACCTAGCACCACACCACCCGTTACATCAATGGCATTATGTTGCTCAGGACGGAGGAGCAGGAGGTGACGGTCACACGTGCACCCAGAGGGTGGGAGATAAATGGTGTGAAGACTCTGGAGCCTGGCACATCCACAAAATTTGTAGGGCCCAGGGGTCAGGCGTATGCTGGGACATTTCTTCCAAAGTGAAAGATAAATCAGAGCAACTTGACCTCCCACCACAAAGACGGAAGCATGACACCTGGTGGGCTTCGGGTTGTTCTGCAGAGGAGTCGTGGGAGTGGATTGGCGACCATGAGACCTTCTGGTCATACTGCCCTGCCACCCCGAAGCTGCCAGTCTGAGAGCATCACACGGCTATGAGGCCTCAGCTACGAGCCAGGCAGAGGTGAAGCTCTGCAAGGACGGGAGGCCATCTTCCAGTAGGAAGTCCATGCACAGATCAAAGATCTTTCTATGGAGCCATGTCCCCAAGACAATGAATGCAGAGGTCCAGGACCCAAGAGGTGGAAAAGCGAGTGGCCCCACTCACCATGGACTCCTAATGACCCCTGGCGGGACACTGCCCTTCTCGTCCCCACTACCGTGGACTCTGTGGGGTTAGAGGTCCTGGTCCTCAGAGGGCACACACTTTCTCAAGGGACACAGCTGAAGTCCCACTGGATTACATGTTGTGGCTGCTGTCTGGGCACTTTGAATTCCTTGCTGAGGGACCAGTGGGCAGGAAGAGAGGTCACCACCTTGGCAGCGTGAGACGACCCTGATTGTCAGGATGGGGCAGGTTGATCTTACATGCTGGGGACAGGGAGACATGTATGGAATGTCAGTGACCACTTAGGTCCCTCTTGACAGTCCCCTGCCCAACTGGCATAGTAAGTGGACGAGTACAACAATGCCAGCCCAAGATAGGCATGGTGACTCGGGACTCAGCCTCTTCGGGCATGAGAGTCTGGTCCCCACACTGGGAAAGCACGGGGCCCAACAGGGGTAGATAAAGAATGCATAGTGGAGAAGGGGTCCATGCATGTCAGCTGTGGCTTGGAGACCAGCTGCATCTTACCCCACAGGTGTCCTGCTTCTGGTGTCTGAGGAGGACAGGCTGCCCTCTGAACGCATATGAAGCGGTGCCTCTGAGCAGCATAGGAGCAGACAGCAGACATGAAGATGTGCTGCCCAGACCTCTTCAAGGAAGGCTCTGCTGTCAACTATGGGGATGGAGGCCAGCAGACAGACAGCCTCCACCATGAAACTGCCTCTGCCATTAGACAGCCTCCATCATCAGACAGCCTCTGCCATCAGACTGCCTCCGCCATCAGACAACCTCTGCCATCAGACTGCCTCCGCCATCAGACTGCCTCCGCCATCAGACAGCCTCCCCCAACAGACTGCCTCCCCCAACAGACTGCCTCCCCCATCAGACAGCCTCCACCATCAGACAGCTTCCCCATCAGACTGCCTCCCCATCAGACTGCCTCCCCATCAGACTGCCTCCGCTATCAGACAGCCTCCCCCATCAGACTGCCTCTGCCATCAGACAGCCTCTGCCATCAGCATTCAGCATTATCCTCAGCTGTGGCCAGACTCCTTGTCCTTCCGGAGCAGCCCGCCTCTGGTGACTGGTGCTGTGAGGGCAGGCAGGCCTGGCCACCTCTGATACCCCCGGTGCTGGTGTGGAAAGCGTCATCCAGTGCAGCGCCCCCAGCCACTCTGACCCCCAACTCCTGCCCCACCCGACTGTGAAGCAGAAATATTTGCGGCAAAAACAAGTTGTCTGTCCCAGCTCTGGAGCGTGAGTCAACTGATTCAAAGAACCAAGAAGGCAACTGATTTCACTCTTTGTAGTTTGTTAATAGCTGTGTCTTGGCTACAACTGAGAAGCCGTCTAAGAGCTTCCTGTGTCTCTCAGCTAAAAATGCCATAACTTTCCGGGAATAATTTATGAAAAATCAACTGCATCAGCCATACATGAGCGCTCATGTGTTTTATGAAAATTCCAGAATCCTATTAACAACATCATTAGCTGACTTCTGTGTGCTACAGTTTATCAAAATTTCCACAAACTTTCTTTCTCTTCACGGCTCTTACAGAATGGGGGCAAACTGCCCTCCTTGAAAGATCTAGAAGCCCACGGGGTTTCAGGGACTTCCTGGAGATCACAGAGCTAAGAATGAGAGTGCACAGCGATCTCACTGTGGCCGGGTCATGACACAGGAGGTGCAAAGTGTCCTAATCTCAGGGTCTGTTTGTACCATCTGTTTGGGCCCTAGTCTTGCCCCACAGGGAAGAGTTATCCACCTGGCAGAGTGACCTGGGAAGGGAAACCTTTTAGTTGTATGCACACTAGGAATGAGCACAACCCTGTAAACAGATGATGCCTCGTCAAGGTGGGTACGTGTCAGGGCGCGGGAGGCAGATTCTCACGTGGGCGCTGCCGTGGTCCTGCGATGTCCCAGCAGCTGAGCTGGCTGGGACCCAGTTTGGCACCCTCCTCATGAGCACAGAGAGGACAGGGCGAGAGACCACGGTTTGCTGAGCAGCTGCTGGGTGCCAGGTGCTGGGCACCTTACCATGTGCTTGACACACATCGTGAAGTATTTACAACGACCCTGACACCGAAGCCCAACGGTCCCTAAATTATAGAAACTGAACCTCAGAGAAGAAGGAGGCAACTGAAGGTCACAGCTGCCAGTTGCTCGTCCTCGAATTCACCTTGAGCTGCCTGGCAAACATCTCCAAGGCAGACTTCTGTCCCCGAGCACTCATGCCAGCTCTGTAAGCACCCAGGCACACCTCCCTATTTTCCACGGCGTTAGCCCAACGTTGGTGTCCTACACAGGGCATCAGTGCCGATTTCCTATATACCTCCATATTTCATGCCTCCTTCTGGTTTCTCATGCTCGGCCTCCACACTGGGAGGACCTTTCCCCTCATCTGTGCCCAGTGAAACGTCTCTCGTCCTTCAAGCCCTAACTCAAAGGCCGCTCCGCTCTGAAAGCTCCCACCTGCTCCAGCAGGATTCACCTGCCCCGTGAGCTCCTCCTTCAACTGCCAGCCCAGGGTCCTCCCCTGGGGAAACCCACCCTGACTCTCCCGACCAACTCCTTCCCCACACCCCTCTACTCACGGCTCTGCTGGGGTGCACCGTGCAACCTGCTGGAAACAAGTGGGAGTCCAGGCGCCGTGGCAGAATCCTGCAAAGGGAGGCACTTGCTGTCATTCCTTTTCCCACCGGGCACCACGGTCCGAATCCTTCGTGTACATCCAGGTGGGGCATCCAGCTGCAGCATCATTCGGATGGTCTTTCACAACCACAACTTGATGAAGACAACACGTGTGCCCACCCTGCACAGAGAAACAGATGTAGTTAGAATAGCTACTAAAACAGAGGACCAGAGCTGCTGAAGACGGCCTGGCAGGGAGGGTGGGATGCAGCACGATGTCACCATTCCTGTGGTTTACGAATAGGGATCCAAGACTCTGGGTGCCTCGGAGCCGGGTGGGAATCCAGCCAGCTCTGCCAAGGAAGGGTCTGGGCTGCGCCAGTCCGCAGTTTTCTTGCATGCCTGCAGTGTTCTGCCTCCGTGCCACTCCTGATTCTTGCCCCAAAACTCTTCTGTTTGAGTCAGTCTTCACTCATGCTTTGCTCCAGATACAAATGGAATCCGAGCCTTTCTCTTTAAAGCACTGGGAGAGTGTGCACTCTGCCATGGCCAACGTTTGTGGCTGTGTTTCCACAGCTTTAATACCCTGCTGGGCCAACGAGGGAGATCTTACAGGTCCTCCAAAGGGAAAATCTCTTCTGGCTTCTGGCCAGGACTAAAACTCAATCCCCAGTTGTGCAGCCCCAGGACCACAGGGGGAGCACAGTTAGCCAGACTCTGGCCAATCGGGTCGGCACATCAGGGGTTAATCACTTCATACCCACGGTTTCGGGGTTCTGACCGCAATCACGTTGGGTTTCCATCATCTGTTCACATGCCCCCCGCCCCCACTGCCCGAGACTGTATGCTCTGAAGAACACCGACGGGGTCTTCTATCTCCCCACGTCTCAGTTCCCAGCACGGGCACGGGGCCCAGCCCAGAACGGCTCACAGTTTACCGAGGAACGAGGAAGGCTGTTGTGTGCAACAGACGCCCGTGCATCAGGGGGCCGCGCCATCCCCTGCGGACCTCACTGCCTAGCACGGCACCTGCCCGGCGGAACAGACGGCAGACTCAGATGCCTGCCAGGACCAGCAAGGTGGCCGTGGCACATGAAGGGGAGAGAGCGTGGGGCTGCGGAGAGCTGGGGACCCCCACCATCTGAGGAGGTGGAGGGCCCTGTCGCTCCTGCTGGTTACGGGCACACAGCAGCACAGCCCGCTGTGGCTAGGCGGTCGGACTTTTCAGGAGACCAGAGAGAGTGTGACTCGCACGGGACAGTCCCCGGCGCAGGTCAAACGACACATCTACGGCCCAGATCCCACCTGCCCGTCTGCTCAGGTGCTCTGCAACGGGCAAATGGCTCAGAGACCAGCCTGCCTGGGGCTACACCATTCTGGCATAAAGTGTGACTCGGCCGTGGGCGCTGCCCCCACACCGCGCTCCCCCAGCTGCCCGCATTCCTCAGTTAGCCCCGGCTTCAGAAGCAGGGGTTCTGAGGGTCTCACGCCCTCCTTCTCACTCACGAGGCCTATGGATGGCCCCAGATCGTGGCCCTAATCCAGGTTCTAAGCCCTGGGCTCCTACTGCCTTAGGACAGGCTGCGGCTTCCTACGCTGCCGCACCGTGCGTCAGGCCGGCTCCCCGAGCTCAGTGCCCTTTGCATTTTATCAGTTTGAGGGGCTTTCCTCCCAGCGGGTGGTCTCTCGCTCTTACTTGCGGTTAGGGGGGAGCAATGGGAACATGAAGGTGCAGATTTGCTGTGGGCAAGGCAGGGACTCAAAGACCCCCTTGTGCTCTGAAACACAATCTCTTGAATTAAAGCACAGAGGGACGTCTTATTCTTGGGAGAATCCCCGAAGCACCGAGCCACTGATGTGTGTCAGTCCTTCAGATTGCTTTGTCAATGTGCACTAAGTTGCAATTATCTGCATTAAATTCATTAGCCATTGTACCACCTAATGATCCCCTGTTTGCAGAGACTCGAGGATTCATGGAGCTTCCCTTCCGAGGCAGAATCATTTTGTCTAGGCCACACCTCTGTGTCTGTGCCCTTGCCGATGGTTCAAGGTGGCAGGCACGCCGTGTCACAGCAGGGAGGCTGTGGATGCTCGGCCACGGACTCGGCCTGGACGGGGTCGGGGGTGGAGGACGGTGAGCGAGGGAAGCCTGGAGCCCAGGAACACCAGAGGCTGGCCTGCATCATTCCTGCCCTGGCCTTCAGAGTCGGCCAAGGCTCCGGGCTCCTCTTCCCTCCATTCTGACACTGGGGAGCCTGGCTCCTGCCCCACAGCCCCGTGTGCTCGGAACCGCAGGGGACCCAGCCTGTGGTCTGACTGTGTGCGGGTGAGCGTGTCCTCTCAGAATTTCCGATCGCCCCTGCCTCTTCGCAGCTGTCGCTGTGGTTTCCTCTAACAGGATGTGCTGTGTGCAGCAAAGGCACAGAACCACTGGAGGCGGGAGCCTCAGACTAGACCCACCAAAGTCCTCCTTTTCCTCATGCGGACGGCGGGGCCCAGAGTGTTTAGGTTTATCACCCGGTGGGGAAGAGGGAGAGCCGTGCGTCCAGTTCGGGCCCGAGGACTCCAGGTGTGGTGCCCGCTCTCCCCTAGCGCAGGTCACACATGGAGATCCAGCTCCTGCTACTTGGAGAGGGTCCTGCCCACGGTGAGACTGGGGCACGTCCCCCAAGTAAGTCTGGATGGGGGAAGGAGGCTCCTGGCGTTCATGCGTTCCGTCAGTCCCTGTTCCGCAGCGATGGGTGTTCCCGGTCCCTGCCAGGCTCCGGGCTCGCCGTGATGAGGAACGGTCCTTATGCTGTGCAGCTGGCAGATCATGGTGGAGCCCGTTTAGAATAATTACAGAAGGAGGCGCACCATCACTCGCTTGAGGAATGAAGGAAGAGAAAGGGGGGAGGGAGAGGGAATGCAGAGTGCTGCGGGGGCAACAGTGGGGGTCAGAAATGGCTCCAGCACAGACGGAGCCAAGACTGGGATCTGCAGAGTGTTGGCCATGAACCAGATGTGGGGCGAGATGTGTATGGGAAGGAGGAGGGAACACCCCAAAACCAGAGCCACGGGGCGCTCATGCTCTCCTTGATGTTCATGGGAAGCAGGTTCAAAGGTGTCAGCCAACTGACATATGGAACAGCATGAACTGGTGCAGGGAACAGCATGAACAACTGGCATGTGGAACAACACAAAAACTGATGTGAAATAGCATGAAGTGGTGCAGGGAACAGCAGAACAACTGACACGGGGAACAGCATGAAAACTGATGTGGAATAGCATGAAGTGGTGCAGGGAACAGCAGAACAACTGACACGGGGAACAGCATGAAAACTGATGTGGAATAGCATGAAGTGGTGCAGGGAACAGCATGAACAACTGACACGTGGAACAGCATGAAAACTGATGTGGAATAGCATGAAGTGGTGCAGGGAACAGTATGAACAACTGATACGTGGAACAGCATGAAAACTGATGTGGAATAGCACGATGTGGTGCAGGGAACAGCAGAACAACTGACCTGTGGAACAGCAAGAACTGGTGCATGGAACAGCCTGAACAACTGAAACAATGTTCCACACTTTTCGAAGAAGTAAAAGTAGATTCCACCTAAAGAAACCAGAATCTGAATTGCTTCTAGTTTCTTAGGAAGCATGATACAGAAGGAAAAACAAGTAATTTGGAAACAGATTTTATTTCATTTTAATTTAATTCCAGTATAGTTCACCTACAGTGTAATATTAGTTTCAGGTGTACAATACAGTGATTCAACACTTCCATACATCACCCCGTGCTCATCACGACAGGTGACTCCACAATCCCCATCACCTATTTCCCCCTCCCCTCCCTCGTCCCCTCCAGTAACCAGCAGTGTGTTCTCTAGAGCGAAGAGTCTGTTTCTTGTTTGCCTCCCCCTCTCTCTCTTTTTCCCCTTTGCTCATTTGTTTTGTTCCTTAAATTCCACATGTGAGTGAGATCAGATGGTATTTGTCTTTCTGACTTGTTTTGCTTTGCGTAATACTCTCTAGACCATGCATGTTGGCAAGATCTCATTCTTTTTTATGGCTGAGTACTATTCTATTGTATATATACACCACCTCTTCTTTATCCATTCCTCTGTTGATGGGTACTGGGCTGTTTCCATACTTCGGCTAACGCGCACTTTGCTGCTATGAACATCGGGGTACATGTGTCCCTTCAAATTAGTATTTTTGTATCCTTTGGGGTAAATACCCAGGAGCACAATTGCTGGGTTATAGGGTGGTTCCATTTTCAACTTTTTGAGGCACCTCCATACTGTTTTCTGCGGTGGCTGCACCAGCTTGCGTTCCCACCAGCGGTGCACGAGGGTTCCCCTTTCTCCACATCCTCACCAACACTTGTCAAAATAGATTTTAACTCCTAGTATCACCGGTTTCAAGCTGTTGATCAAGGCAAGCCATTTTCACTTCTCCGAGACTGAATTTCCTATTCACAAAATGGGGGCAGGAACATGTCACAGGGTTGTTGGAAGGGACTAAACATTTCATACCGTTCTTGGCACAGAGTAGGTGCTTACACTATTTTTCTCAGGCTGCTGTAACAAAATGCCGCGCAGCGAGGGGCCTGAACAAGAGGAATTTTACTCTTCCTTTTTGAAGAAAAAGCGAAAAATAATCACATCCTAAGTGATAATGAAAATATGAACGCACAAGAGCAGAAGTTTAATAGGTAATATTTTGAGATCACAATGCAGTTAGTTAAAAATCCATAATTATATCAAAAAGAAAAAACTCAGATATATAGAAGCTAAAAATAAGACAAAGAGGAAATTACAAGGTAGAGAGGGAGGGAGGGAGAATAAGAGGTAAGAATGAACACTCCTGGAACAGCAAATCACGTCAAGAGAAAAAGGAAATCAAATAATATTAGGAAAAACTTGAAAGGGAGAAGCAAAGGAATGAAGAGAAAAAAGAGGGAAATAAAAAACAAAACAAACCCAAAATAAAAAAAGAAGCTAACAAGGGGGGTAGGAGAGCGCAGCCTCATAAATGTATGGAGATACACTTAAGCTCATTAGTAACCAAGGAAAAGTAAATTAAAACAGTAACGAGACAGCATGTCACACGCATCAGACAGGCAGCAAACGTTTCAAGTGTCAGCGCCCGCGTTTGGTGGGGCTGCGGGGAGACGGGCGCCCGCACGCTGTCCTGCAGGCACGTGCTCTCGCTTAACGGCGCTCAGAGCCGACTGACATTATTCAGGGTAACTGCACGCGGTCACCGTGACCCCGCAGCTCAGGGCCCCGCGCACGCTTCAGAAAACCTTTGGCATGTGTTCTGTAGGGATGCAGATGCGCGACTGGACTGTTGGAACAGAACAAAATTGGAAAGCACCTCCGTGGTGAGGGATGAACGGGTGAACGAAACGTGTCCTAATGAGATGGCATTGTGTATGTTCAGCAATTTAAATACAGACACACGGAAATAAGTTGATAAAAGTCAAGTTGCTGAATGTTTCATGCACTACGTGACTTTGGATATTTCAGCGAACACAAAACACCATAAATTTTTCATTATTCCATGTGTATGTTTGCAAACACATACAAGATGGAATCATGAAAATGTTCTCTCGGAGCCTAAGGGGAAGAACGAGAGTAGGGACACGCGTAAGGAGACCCTTCATCTTAATTGTAGTAAAACCCGTGTAACTTCAGTTTAGCCATCGTGACCATCTGTAAGCGTACAGCACGTCGTGGTAGGAAGTGTGTTTATTTATTTTTTTGAAGATTTTATTTATTTATTTATTTGAGAGACAGAGAGAGAGTAAGAGAGAGAGAGATCACAAGCAACGGGGAGGGGTAGAGGGAGAAGCAGACTCCCCGCTAAGCCGGGAGCCCGATGCGGGACTCGATCCCAGGACCCTGAGATCATGACCTGAGCCGAAATCAAGAGTCAGATGCTCAACCGACTGAGCCACCCAGGCGCCCCTAATCTTTTTAAGTGCGCAACATTGGCCAGGTACCTCACATATAAAATAAAACTGACTTCCTTGCACATGGGCAATAACTAACTAAAAAACAGATTTAAGAAAAAATCCCATCCAAATCATAGCAAAACACACAAATTATCATACACTTATCAACATTCTATGAGAGTGGTCTTTATAAAGAAAATATTAAACTTGGACCAGTTTAAAAAAAAATCTGAGTAAGAGGAAAAACATAATACACCCCTGAATGGTTATATCCAGGTTATGTTATAACTGAATTGGTTTACCTAAATAAATCTATTGATTGAATTCCTTCGAAAGTAAATAATCAATAATCAATGGGAGAAACACACAAGAGCAGAAGGAAACCCCAGCAGGTGCTCGCTGCGCCCACCGCTGAAATGTGTGCAGAGAACAAGACTACAGCATCGCCACGAGGAAACACACAGCACATAAGGTGTGTGTGACTTCTCTGTGTAAGAAACAAAAGGGCTCCAAAACCCACAGAGAAAGTGGTTTTGTGTAATGTTTGCAAAATCAAAGTCATTTAGAAAAGAAAGGCGTGTAATTCAAACACTGCAATAAATTTCAGTTGCATCTGAGATTCCAAAAAATTTGGCCACAGAAAATGAAAAGGCAATAGAAATGCATATGTAACCAATGATGGGGGGGGCCATAAAGGATAAGGTCAATTAAAAAGTAGAATTTTCTCTATGTTCTTCCAAAGTAACAAAAATCACAACAAAACCAGGGAAAATATTCTGGGGAAATAGCCTTATCGGCCATGTTGCAGGGACGTGGAATTTGGGCTTGTTTTTAAAAAAAAATTTTTTTTTATTAATCATTTGAGACAGAGAGATACAGAGAGAGCGAGCATGAGCAGGGAGAGAGGCAGAGGGAGAGGGAGAAAGCAGGCTCCCTGCTGAGCCAGGAGCCTGACGCGGGGCTTGATCCCAGGACCCTGGGATCATGACCTGAGCCAAAGACAGACGCTTAACCATCTGAGCCACCCAGGTGCCCTGGAATTTGGGTTCTGACCTGTCTGTCTGTCTCCCCGACAGCCTCCTGCCCCTGTGAGGACACGGAACGCACACACATCTGTCCGCCAGCACAGAGTGTGCTGGGCACGGACGCGGCCCCCGGTTAAGGTGCAGCAGCTGAGCGGACCGGTCCATTACGTCAGGGGCACAAGGAAAATGGCTATTTACAAAAGCAGAAACCTGACCTATGGAGAAAGGAAAAAGGTTTAGGCCCCCCAGTGATCAAAGAATCGTGAATTACAACAGCCCTCGGTGGGACCATCTCTCACCTACTCCATTAACAGAAAGCCGCACAGAATCACAGGCTGGGGGCCCGGAGCAGGGGGCGGCCAGGCTGTGGCCACTCGGGCCCCCTCGCTGGAGGCAGAGTTGCCTTAAGATTTACTGTGATGGCTCAGCACTGTTGCCGCCCTGATTTGTTTATAAAAACGCAGTAAAAACCAAGCGTAAGTGAGCTGGCAGCCAGAGACCCCGAACGCCCCATCCCTCTCTACCAGCAGTTACTGAAAAACCTCGAAAGGCGTTTTAATTTCCTCTCCCTGTTCCTCCGAGATCTGGTTTCCCAGGCAGCCAAGGTGCTGGGTGAAGGCAGGGAAACCCATCCATCAATTTACAGCTGCCTTCGCAGGGCGACGTGGAATCTTGCAGTACAACAAGATGAATGGGCCTGACTCGGGCTGCTTTGACATTTCGGCAGTGAGGGCTGCCTCTGCCAGGTTTCTGCTCTCTTCCCCTTTTGTCCCCAGCTGCTTTGTAATCACCATCCAGGTCCCTTCCGCTCCCTCGGATTCCTGAAGAGGAACGTGGATTGTGAGACCCCCCAAAAGACAAATCACGCTGATTTCCTCTCCTCTTCAAAGACGAATGGGGGTTTCGGTCGGAAAGGGGCTCTCGCGGCCAGGGTGGTGGGACCCTGCATCAATTATGTGATTGCTTTAGTGATCTGTCATCTGTCACTACGCACCTGACACCACCTGCATCCTGCATCCCGCATCCCGCGGCTGGGGAGGGAGAGGGGAATTCGTCCATAAAGGTGTCTTCTGGGGGGAGACAGGCTGCGGGACTAACAGTCCAAGCCCCAGACGGACGGGGCTCTACACAGCACAGGGCAAAGCAGGTGAGCCGCCGTGGCTGGGACAGGCTGCTCGCGGAAGGTGGGGCTGAGCTGGGCTCTCCAAGAAGAGGCAGGAGCGTTTCCTGGGGAGATGCTGGGAAGCAGAGGGGACAAAGAGGCCTGGGAATGCCAGTGCCTCCCTGCGTGCTGTCTCCTCTCCTGTGAATCCAGCTCCGACACCACAGAGCCTAGAGTCTGGGCACAGGCACCTCTCCTCCTTCAGAGGCTCCCCTGTCTTTGCAACATAGCTGCCCTTTCTCTGTGTGGCTCTTCCGTTCACGACACTGCTTCCCAACAATGATTTTCCTATTTTAAGTTCGTTGTACAGTATTACACACGGTGCCCCATATTTGCATGTCCATCTCCCGTAGTTTCAGAGCTCCCGGCAGTAGTAACACGGGACGGGGAACATAGGAGCTACTCTGGAAACGCCTCTCGTGCGCCGCTGAATTAATTAAGATGACTTTGCGTGTGAGGCTACGGGGCCTGGGCAAGCGCTGAGGGGGAAGAGGGAGGAGAGCGTGCGTGAGAGCGATTGCGCTCAGCTTCACCAACCACCCGCCACCTGCCACCTGCCGGGATTTGCACGCTTGCACGCACCAATACACTCGCTCGTTGCCTGGGGAGGAGGTGCTGCCCACATGCCCATTTCACAGAGAAGCGCGTGGAGGGGGAGCCCAGGTCCTAGTCGGAGACGCGGGCCTTGAGCAGAGGATCGCACGCAGCTGCTGGCGGCCAAGCTCGCTCTGAACGCGGATGCCAGGAGGCCCCTCGGCCACCAGGAGACTTGTCACTTGCTAGACCGTTCCCTAAGTGGTGGCTTAGAGCATCTGGGGAACTCTGGCCCCATCCCTGTCTCAGTCCGTCCGGGCAGCTGTGACAGGACACCCCTGGCTGGGTGGATTATAGCGTTGGTTTCTTACAGCCCTGGAGGCTAGAAAGCCAAGCTCAAGGCACCAGCAGACCTAGTGTCAGGTGGGGACCCCCTTCCTAGTTCACAGACAGCCACCTTCCTGCCTCATCCTCACGTGGGGATGGGTGAGGGGCCCCGTGGGGTCTCCTGTGTAAGGGCACTAATCCCATTCGTGGGGCTCCAGACACCCTCGCACGGAGGTCAGGATTTCAACACCTGAATCTGAGGGGGACACCAACACTCAGGCGGGCGCGGTCCCCCACTCAGTGGAGGCTGTTCATACAGGACCTTCACAAGTTATCGTGTGTTTTTCGCTTGTTTAAATCCGAACTTCGTTAGTTGACAAGGCGACTTACGGTGTACGTGCAGCCAGGGAAAGCTTAAGTTAACAGAAAACGATGACATTCACGCTCCTACTGCTTTGGGATTCATAGGAATTCACCCACAACAGCAAGACCGTGCGAAGCATTTGATGTGCATGATCTGGTGGGATTCTTCCAACACTCTATAGAGCGGCTGCTACTCCCATAATTCCCGTCAGAAAACGAGAAGTGTGTGCGCTAATGTCAACAACAACACTCCTGGGAGCTGGGGAACCCTGATAATCATAGAAAGAGCGGCTATGGGGCGCCTGGGTGGCTCAGTTGGTGAGCGTCTGGCTCTTGGCTTCGGCTCAGGTCGTGATCTCAGGGTTGTGAGATCGAGGCCCACGCTGGGCTCCATGCTCAGCAGGGAGCCCGCCTGAGATTCCTTCCCTCTCCCTCTGCCCCTCCGCTCTGCTCTTCCTCCCACTTGCATGCACACACACTCTCTCTCTCAAATAAATAGATAAATAAAATTAAAAAAAAAGAGCTGCTAACATGCTAAAGTCAAAGCTGGGCAAAGATAATCAGAAAAATGTGAAGAAAAACAGGGATTGCAGTATCAACATCAGACAGCAGAGTTCCAGGGTAAAACAGCGGAGACAGCAGGAATAGGAATTTTTGTTTGTGAAATCCAATTTATAGAGGCCTGAGCCTCTGGCAAGCTGCACTGTTAACACATATCATTGCATCGCTCTATGTTTAAGAAAAAAGGAAGACATGAGAGGCCTCCGTATGCTTCCCTCAGCACTTCGCAGATGAGGAAGACACACAATAAACAAGACGATAAGGGACCTAGATAATAATATTCATTAGGTATATTTAACAAATTTGTATTACAATCTAGGTTCTTGTAAACCTTATACTTCTTTCCCGACCCTGTGTTAGACATGGTCTGCATTAAACTAGAAAGAAAATTTTAATAAGAAACTCACCAAAGTAGAAACTATATGGGCTAATTTTCCAAGCCTAATAAAATATTTTTTAAATCCAATTACTTGGAAATCTTAAGAAAGCAGGATCCTAATAACTATAAGGTAAAAGAAAAACATATCTGAATAGCAAGTATAACATTGTGTGTTAACTATACTAGAATTAAAATAATAAGTACCAATTATGAAATGCTTAGAAAAAAACGAGAATGTTACATATCAATACCTCAGCAATAATAAAAACAAAGTCATTTCATGAAGTGTATTTATTATTAAAGAATAAAGAAAAATTAAGTACTTAACTCCATATATGAGAGACAGAGGGGAAACATTAAGGAAAAGAGGAGGGAAAAGTAATATGAACAACAATGAGTAATCAGCTTTAAAAAAAAAGGGAAGTTGGTAAGTTCATCCAGACACTGCTTTTCTCATTAATCCCATAAAGTAGGCAAAACTTATCTAATCAGGAAAAACAAGTGATTCTTCAAATTTAGGACTAAGGATGGATATCTAATTACAGATAAGGACTAAACGAAAGAATAACACTTTAACATCTATCCCAATAGATCCAATTTGGATCAAAAATGCTTTGGGGGTTGGGGCGCCTGGGTGGCTCAGTCAGTTAAGCATCTGCCTTCAGCTGAGGTCGTGATCTCAGGGTCCTGGGATCAAGCCCAGTGTCAGACTTCACGCTCAGTGGAGAGTCTGCTTGAGATTATCCCTCTCCCTCAGCCCTCACCCCTGCTCATGTGTGCACTCACTCTCTCTCATTAAAAATGGATACATGAATCTTTAAAAAAAATAAAAGTGCTTAAAAGGTGTACCCCCCCAGGACCACCCAAGACCCTGTTACTGAGCCCCGATGGACACTCTCTGTCCCACAGCAGGCCCAATGGCCTGTCCATAGCATTGTAAGGCTCTCCAGGCCATAATTTTTAAGACAATGGTCAATGAAAACGGTTACCAAAACTGACCCATAAGGAAATAGAAATAATAAGCACCCCAGTAAATACTGTGGAAACAAATAAACAGAAAGCCTCCTATCACCGTGGGACCACGAGCTGGGGCAGGGAACATGCCGTCTGCATCTCAGTGGGACCTAAGAGACAGGGCCAGAAATGTCGGCTTGGAGATCCACCCATCTCTGGGACTTGGGACCCTGGACATGCTCACAAACATCCACGTGCTTCAGTACAACAATCCTAATAACTGTCCTTTCCTCAAAGGCTCGTTGTCAGGAACCGAGAAGAGGCTGTGCCTTTCAGACTGGGTCAAGAGAAGGCTCGCAACAGTGCTGGCAATCGTCCGTCACGAACGTAACACGTGCACTGTAGAACTTCAGAAGAAAACCAGGAGATTTAACTGGAGGCCACAATAGAAGAGTAGCAGACACGGAGAAAGGGTTCAGTTCCCTGAATGTCAAGACAGAACAGTTTAGAGTTCTGGTTCAAGAGGGATACCAGGAGGAGCCTGAACCCGCCTCCTCCCAAGACACACCAAATCCGCTCTGGAAAAAATCCAAAAGCTGGCAGAGCCATCGCTTCCCATCAGGTAAATGTGAGGGAAACTCATCAAAGTGGGCAGGAAGACTGAGACCAATCCTGCCACAGAACCCATCCTTGGTGCAGCCCACAATCAGGAGGGAACTCAAATCCCACAGCTTCCCCCTGAGGATGAAGGGTTCACACCCCACATCAGCCACCCCAACTTGTAAGAATGGCACCTGCGGGAGAAGTCCCCAGAACACTTGGCTTCGAAGACCCCTGGGTCTTGTAGCCCCTGAAGGGAGGGGAGGGAGGGGAGGAGGTGGTAGGAGAGGAGGGGAGGGAGGAGAGGAGGGATGGGAGGAGGGTGGAGAGGAGGGAGGACTGCAGGGGAGAGAAGAAGGGAGGACTGCAGGGGAGAGAAGGAGGGAGGACTGCAGGGGAGAGAAGAAGGGAGGACTGCAGGGGAGAGAAGGAGGGAGGACTGCAGGGGAGAGAAGAAGGGAGGACTGGAGGGGAGAGAAGGAGGGAGGAGAGGAGGGGAGGAGGGGAGGGAGAACAGAAGAGGGGAGGGAGGAGGGAGGAGAGGAGGGAGGATTGGAGGAGAGAGAAGGAGGGAGGAGAGGAAGAGGGAGGGGAGGAGAGGGAGAAGGGGAAGGAAGAAGGAGAGGAGGAAGGAGACTGGGTAGGATGCAGGGGCGGTGTCTGATCTCTGTCCTGGGGCTGGGCTGGGGGGGGGCGCGCAGAGGTAGGAGCGACAGGCAGGAGATGGTGAAAGTGTCCCCCCTGAGCAGGAAACAGGATCTCAGCCTACATGTCCCATTCTCAGACGTGTCTGAGGCTTATTATCCATTTGCACGATCTATAATCCCAGCCCCGTGCACATGTCTGTGCACGCCTCCCTGGTTCGAAGTAAAACCTTCATGAGTCAAGGAACAGGGCCTCAGGAAGAGACAGAATGGGCCCCACTGCCTCCTTCCAGAGTGAGCTGTTTCTAGAACCGTAACAAGGACAATTAGAAACTATCTAAATGTTCAACAATCCAAGTTGTCGGTTGCTGCCCTACTTTTAATATCTCCCTTCATCTTCACTGAATCCCCCCATAGCCCTTGGAGTTAGGATTTATCTCCATTTTATCGGGGAGGCTTGGAGCGTTTACATACATTGTCAAACACTCCGCCTGCCAGAGCTGGGGCGGCCAGGGTCCCGCAGGCTGCACGGCCCTGCTCCGTGGTGTCTGGACGGAGGCTGCACAACCGCAGGGAGAGACGGGCGACGTCACCGTCAGGGCTGGCAGGTGCGAACATTAGCCCTGACAGAGGTGATGAGCAAATCCATGAGCTCCGTCTCCATGGAAACCGTCCACGTAAAGCAGTATCCGTGTGCTCCTGACAGATGAAGCCGCTTCTGAGATCTTCGTAAACAGCCGGAAGGGAGAGGAGACCCCGTCAGTCACCGTCTGTTCACACACCCGCTGGGCCGGGCGCTGGAGCGGACGGGGAGTGGTACCACCGCCAGGGAAGCTTGTGCGGACTAGCGCGGAGAGCTGGGAAGGGGGAGGGGAGGTCTCCCTTGACTCCCCATCATTTCAGTGTCCCTCCCTGGACGGCTCTCACGGTCAGGACTGTAGACGGCATGTGACCGGAAGCATCAGGCTGGCTCACGGAGCCAAGCTTGTGTCTTCCCTGAATTAAAGCAAGAAGGAAGCTGCCTTCTGATTAACAAGGAAATCACGGGACGACAGAAAACTCCTGGACCCCCATCCAGCAACTCAGGTAAGGGCAGAAGAGTGTCCTGTTCAGGTGACAGCACCCACAGTACTGGCTTCCCGAGATGAAATGCTGGAGCCTGAACAGGGACTCTAGGAAATCCAGCTGCGCAGAACAGGTTTCTGTCCTGTGACGCGGCCGAGAAAGCGCCGTTGCTTCCGAGCCTCGTTTCTCACGAAGCCCGGCACTTGACCCAGGCGGGCGTGGGCGCGGCCAGCGGGGGCGGCGGGCTGAGAGGAGGTGGGTCTGCAGCAGCCATCTCGGAATCCAAGGGACATCAAAGAGCCACAGAGGAAGGCCGGGGCAGGACGTCCGGCGCCCTCCTGGATTACAGACGGGAACGTGGGGCTCCTGCTCCTGGCCTGCGCTGACAGCTCTCAGGCAGGGCCGCCTGTCCCGAGCTGCACCTCCTGGGATGCGGGTGCCACCTCCTTGCCCACTTTCTGCACGGTGGTCTCCTGCGAGCTTGCCGACAGCGAGGTAGAGAGAGCAGGTGGCGGTCGTCAGGGAGGCATGGAGTCTAGAGACAGCTAGGGACGGCTCTGAAGCATCTTTCCCCCGGCACTTGGGTGACCCTGGCGTCCTGGCATCACGCCTCTGTCCGTGCCCGGCATCTCCGGGAGAACGCGGCGGGCTCTCCCAAACCCGCTCCGTTTGCCCGGCAGGTGGTGGACTTCCGCCCAGATTCAGACACAGGGGCGCCCGTCAGCCTTAGTCTCAGCACGAGGAACGAATCCCTGTCTGTGGCTTCAGTGCCGTGTGGGGAACCCCGGGAAGAGGCTGCAAAGAGAGCCCCGAAGCCACCGCAGGTCTGTTACTGACAGATCCCAGGACAATCTTGCCATCCTTCCCTCGAGTTCTGAGCTCCTGACGCGGTTGGCCGAGCCTCCCGCTCTGCTCCCACCTCCAGCCGCTTTCTGCCTCTGCGGGAGCACTCGCGGTTCCCTGGACCCAGCACCCTGTGCCTGCGAGACTTCGGCATTTCCTTCTCTCCGGATCGCTCTCTGCCTCCTGCCTGTTCGGGACGTGCTGTTGGTCTTCCTGCTGCGTCTCTGTCCGGGGCAGTCCTCCACCCCCCGCATCCAGGTGTGACCCTTCCGCATCTGTTGGGTCGCCGGAGAACACTGCAGACTTTCATCCGTGTTTTCCTGCGTGTCCTGGGCTTTGCGCATTTCCCTTCCCTTGTGCCCTTGCCTCCATCCCTGTGGAGGGCTGACTGTGCTCACTGTCTGGGGGAGGAAAACCCGCCTGTCTTCCCGACTTCCCTTCCCGAAACCAAAGTCAAATACGGAGCCAGTGCTAGCTAGCTTCCTCCAAGAGAAACACGGAGAAGCGGGAGGGAGATCTGGAAAGGAAGAACAGAAGGAAGGGAAGGAGAAGGTGGGTCCGCGGGCTCCCACAGCAGAGGAGCCAGGGCCGTGACAGAGACTTCCCCTGACCCACCTTGAACTAGAACAGGTTCCTCTGCGTCCTCTTTATGACGAGGCCCCGACCGAGGGCTCTGTCCTTGCTCTCTTCATTCCAGTCCTGCAGGCTCCGTGTAAGGAAATTCCCTCCACCCTTGATATCGGGCCAATTCCTCATCCCCACCCCGGACCCCTCATCACCCCGGGCTGCCCTCAGCAGAAGACCCTCAGCAGCTGCCTTCCACCTGCTCCCTGGTCCCTGTGGTGCTCCAGCTGAGCTCAGTGCCTCTCCCCCACCACTTACCCCATCGCAGCGGTCCCTCCATGAGTGACGTCCGCCTTACCGCCCTCAGCAGGAGCCATGAGTAAGGTTTCTCTCTAGGACAGGCAGCCAGTCGCCAGAAGGGAATGGGGATGCGGTGCATTTGGCAGATGGGACCTTAGCCAGCCTCCCAGAGACGTCCTCACCTCCACACACAGCTGTGGCCCACAGGGAGCAGAGGCGTTCCCAGCCCCCCAAGTGTGACACGGAGACGGCACAGAAAGGATGGAGCATCGCGGCTTTGACCTGCGTGGACCCATCATCAACCCCTCACCCCGACCCCGCCCGAGGGTTAGAGCCTCGACACTGCCCTTGACCGAGGAGTTTCCGCTGCTCTACCATAACAGGAGCTAGAACGGAACTGGCTCGGAGCACGGGCACTTGCCTGTACTTCTCACACACCGGAGTTTGCAGGAAAAGGTGGGTTGCCTCTCCGCGCCCCTTACCAGCAAGCCCGGGACACTTAACAGAGCGGGGTTGGTGTCTTATTCGCCTTCACAACTCTGTGTCCTTACAGAATTAGGCACGCCTAACTGCTCGGTGAAAGTGCACCGAATCGCGGCTTTCAATTAAAAAAAATTATTCTCAATTATCTTAGCGTATTGACTTGACATTCTTGACCGCCTAGCTGACCGACCCACAAGACTGCAAAGTCCTCCAAGGTAAACGCTGTGCGGCATTCCCAGCGCCTAAGCCGAGGCCGGGAAGGTGGGAGGCAGACTCGCAGAGATGTGGGCTGATGGCAGGAAGGGATGAGGAATCGCGTGCGGCCGTGTGCCGGTGCCCGAGACGCCCGGGCGGCGAGATGGAGGGGACTCGCACAATCCTGATTTCCTCCCCCGCAAAATGAAGAGAACAGGATCTGCCGCACAGACAGGCTCTGAAGACGCCGTTGGGAAGGGCCCTTCCCCGCCAGAGCAGGCAGACGACATCTTAAAAATGTGGAAAACAAACAATCAAAAATCTTACTGATTGCCTGCAAATATGCGGTTTGAAATATTCATTTTTCCCCCAGATCCAAACCAAGAATAGTCGCCCCTGTCTCTGTGGAGCAGTAGCTGCTTGGAATTCCTTATGGCGCACAGATGAAAACTGCAACCTTGGCTTGAAAAAGAAACAAAGGAAGAGGGAAAACAGATTTCCTGGGGAATAACATTACCTCCAAAGAAGAATCTCCAGGCCAACATCTAAAGTGCTTATGCAAACGACGGGAGGGGCTTCGCCCGATGGCAAAGACGTTATTGTTAGGTTATCTGACGATACAATTTATACCGTTTCCCCGGCTGCTTGCACACATGGTGACAGACCATCTTGGGGACGCCTGGCCGCGCAGCGTCTCTGGCCGCGGCCCCCACTGCCAGGAGTGGTGCCTGAGCCGGTAGCCGCTCCCCTCGGGAGGCATGACTCACACAGACGGACGCACGGACGCACGGCCAGGCTGCAGGACAGCAGAGTGGGGGGGGGGATGTCTCCTGAAGGCCTCTGCACCTGCTGGGATGGGCGAAGGGCGTGCAGGGTCGCCAGCCCGGCTGAGAGGCTGCACCGAGGGCCCCCAGCCTGCGTGCTTCCTTTCCCCCACCGTAGCCTCCAGGGAAGGACGGAATATTTTGCTCAAAAGGGGGAATCAGCAGATGATGCTGACTCGGGACTGCAATTCTCTATTATGGCTGCCACACGGGCCTTTTTTTTTTTTTTTTTTAAGCCAAAGCAGTATTAGTGAAGGCTTTGGGAATAAGCCCACAGTCCTGTTGTAATAGATTCAGCGTCAGGTCATGTGCAAGACCTGTTATCTGGGAAGTGCATCTGCAGCCACTGCTGGAAATAGCTGCTCTGAGGTTCCTTGGGCTCTAGACTTGCTACATGGGACAAGATTCTGCCACTGGCGTCACTGCTCGGTCAGCACCTGCCCTCCCTGCCCAGCGGAGGACAGGATATTTGCCCCCTTTCTGTCTGCAACAGCAAATGAGAGTGGGGGCAAGAATCCCGGATACTGCTCTGTGAGACCAAGCCACTCTCTAAAGAGATAAGCCAAGAAACAGGACTTAGACCTCCCTTGTCTGGGCACTCAGCTCTACTGTCCACGGCCCAGGCACGCGGGGCCTGAGCTACCCCTGGAGACTGGATGACGTCAGCGTCAGGAACCACAGCTCTGCCTGCAAGAAGGATCTAGACTTACTCTCGTGGCCAGAGGTTTAGCAGAGCACTGGGCTTGCCTACGTCGCTCAGCTCGGAGTCCTTTCCTGACTGTCCCCTTCCTTTCTGTGTCCAACACAGTTGGTGCCTCGGTTCCCTCTGCTGGCTGCAGTTAGGCTGGGTGGGGCAAGGATGCTGAGCCCTGACCCCAGTACTTCCAGAGCTGGTTCTTCTCTGACTCGCCCACCCACCCAGAAACACGGATCCGTGTTCCGTAGGACCCTCCAGAGATGGCAGTGCCAGCCAGAGCCCCGTCTCGCTCAGCCCCAAGCCCTTGGCTGCCTCTGACGGTTCCCCACAGCAGAGACGTGCCCCCAGGCTCCAGTCCCCACTCGTCTTCCTTCCCGCTGGCCTCGGCCACCAGGGTGTCCACTTGCCTTGCCGTCAAGACTGTTGTGACCAAAGACGCTCGTTCAGCAAACAACCCCTTCCCCACCACGAGTCGGGACCTGCACCCAGCACCCGGTCTCCGGGGGGACCACGGTTCCAGGCCTGGATAGAGTCACCGTCTGGTCTGGGAGAGACACGGCAGATGTCTGCCAGGAAGACAGGCTCCGTCTGGTGACGGTCAGCGTCAGGTGCTGTGAAAGCTGCAGGGAGCCCACCCAGCGGGACCTGCTTTCCCGAGGCCCACGATGCAGACGGGCAAGGCAGGGAGATGAAGAATGGAGAAACTTATTTTTTTTTTTTTTTAAAGAATGTGGGTATTTCCAAACAGAAGCATTGCATTATCATCATGGGAAAGTCAGAATTTTTTGTTGGTGTTTGCATTTGAATTACATAGGGGGCCAGGGTGTCCACATAGCTCTTGCTGCTGGAGCCTGAAGGGCGAATCCGTCTCTTCCTGGGGCTCAGGGAAAGCTTCCCCGATGACCACTTCCTGGAGTCATTTAGAGGAAGCAGGGAGTTCCTTTCCCACTTTTACCATGTTTCATTTCTGTCTCATTTAACAGAAAAAGAAGCCCTTTGGGGCCGGGTTTGCACGTCTCTGGGTGCAGTTAAGCACCACAGGTCTTAGCAAATAGGTAAGTGCCTCTCACGCTACCCCGGGGGGGGAGCTGTTTGCTGCCACCAGTCGCCGGCTCTGTGTCTTTGGGAGAACTGCCTTCCAAGTGCTGCGGACATGATCCGTCCACAGAACATGGAGATGTAGGGACTGTAGGAAGGGAAGCATGGGGGAGCGGGCAGGGAAGGCTTTGTGCAGTGACTGGCCCCACACCAATCTTCACATGCTCATGACACCCTGAGATTCTAAGGGTGGCCGTGGCATAGGGTGTTAATGGCTCCTCTCTCTGGCTGCTCTCCTGCCCCTACCTGTGCCCTGGAGATGGGCTTTAAAGGGGCTCCCGCACCCCTGATCCCCCCCTGCACCGTGCAGAACCTTCAGATGGGCTCACAGAACCATTCTCAGGGCTTCCCTCTCTGCACACCCCCTTCCCTCCACTGTCTATACCGGCTTGTCATTTCTGTCTCCCCATTAGATGGCGAGCTGCAGAGGGCCGGAGCCGCATCTCAGCCCTTCCTGGTCCCCCAGCCCCTACCAAGGGTCTACACACAGCAGAGCGGACACTTAGTCAAAGTGTTGATGAGTTGAATGGAGTGGCACTGATCATGATTCAGATTCCCGAAGATTTGGTTCCCGGATTGGAATACGTCGGGATGACGTCCTTCGCGTCGGCACAATTCGACAATCCCTCCAGCCTGCACCTGCCCAGCGACTCCACTGGCAGAACCGAAGCAGAAAGGCCAGCTGGGCATGCGTGTGGGAGCTTTTTAAGGGAAAGGGGCGTGGTGGTTGTTGGGTGATGTCCTCGACGGGGAGCACATGTCTGAGTCGACGGTGAACAGCGGCTCTTTCAGGCAGCTAAGAGGTTCCATGCAGGTGGTTTGTAGCAAATATCTACATCCCCTAAGATCCGTAGAAATGCCATCCTTTTTCCTGTGTTGGTTCCAAAGACCAGATTTTAGAAGGCCACCAATGGCGGTCACACACATCACCGGCACGGGAGTGCCGTGCACCTGCAGGGCAGCCACAGTGTCCTTGGAGGACTCCCTCAGGAGCGTCAGTGTGCAGACCTCAAAGATAACTTGAGACGTGGCTCCTGGTTCCTAGGGGCTCAAAGTCGATCTGGAGACGAAAATGAGTAATGCTATGTGGTCACGACTGCTCACAGAGTTGGTGGCAAGGACAAGCACAGGGGTTGGGGGGGCATCCAGACCTGACGGGGGCTGGGTGCCAACAGCAGAGCCTCCCCAGACCCTCAACTGCATCTTGAGAGCCGGGTGAGTGAACAGTCAAGGATGAATGAAGAGAGCTGAGGCCTCATGCAGGAGGGAAATGCATGACGTTCAGAACGGCTGAAGCCTGTGTGAGAAGGGAAGGCTGGAGACGGGGGAGCCAGACGGAGGGGCAGGAGTGTGGGCTGTAGCCCCAAGGCAGCTGGGACTTGTGAAAGGGAAGGGTCTTGGGCAAATGGGGACTTGCTCTGCATTCTAGAAGGGTCATGATGATGTAGGTCTGGCAAACCAGGTTTGAGAAAGGTGAGTCTGGAGGCAGGGGAATCACTCGGGAAACCACCCTATTTGTCCAGGTGGGAGACAAAGAAAGAACTGAACTAATGCGTTAACCCAGGAGAGAGAGCCAGAGACTATTAATCGAATTAAGTGAATCTAGAGACTGCATTAGACACAGAGAGGAGGGAGACAGGAGGAAAGGACATTGGCTCCGGGTCTCCAGGAACTAGGAGAAGGGTGATTCTGTGCAGGGACATTGGACACCCAAGGACAGAGAAGTTAGACACAGAGAGGAGGGAAACAGGAGGAAAGGACATTGGCTCCAGGTCTCTGGGAACTAGGAGAAGGGTGATTCTGTGCAGGGACATTGGACACCCAAGGACAGAGAGGTTGGCTTCCAACATGTCCACTCTGAGGTTTCCGCAGAGCACTCCGGGGGGAAATCTAACAATCAGATGTATGAAGCAAGTCACAGGAGAAGTCTGGGCTGGAATTCGTTTTCCACAAGATATTATTTCTTGCATCTTAAAAAAAGAGACAGTCTGAGCAAAGGAATTGGAGAATACTGTATTCGGTGTCAGACTGTGCCCTCGTCTTGGGCAGAGTGCAGGATGGCCCTGTTGTAGAGCCAAGGCTCCAAGAGATCCTGCAACAGAGGCCCGCCCAAGCTTGTCTGACTGTGAAGCTCTTCCTGCAAGGAGCAAATGTCAGCAGATGTTGAGGGCCACGGCGTGGGAGCTGGTGGTCGCAGGCGATGGTGAACCACAAGGGCATAGGTTGGTCTGGGTGTGCTTGTGCGTGTGGTTGGCAATTGGGCATCCAGGGGCAAAATCCCAGCCGTCTTCTGTCTTCCCACCTCCTCAAGCCACCTGGGCCTATCCTTACGCCAATGGCCACCAAAGGGAGCTGTGTCCGTTTCTACCTCATTTTTGGTCGTCATTGAGGACCCGCCTCACTTTCCCACTGACGTCTGTAACAAGCAAGACGCACCGAACAGGTAGTTACCCGGTGAACGGCACTGTGGCTAGGCAGGCAAAAGGATCGCTGGCTCACGACCGTGGGGCTGCACAGTCCCAGCCCCTGCCCTCTGGACTGCCTGCCAAGGACCACAAAGACTTGGGTTCCCTGCAGTGTCCCACCCACACTGGCCATTTGGTTAAGACCGCGTTTTCTGACTTGGAGCCCAGAATCCATGTTTGTAGGCAGCTCTGCCTGGCCTTTGGGGGGCATTTGGAGAGATCACAGAACGTGCTGGTGTTGAGAGTGCAGGGAGGGAAACCCACAACTGGCAAAAACAAAAACAGAAACCAGTACTCTGAGAGGTAGGTAGAAAACCACAAGAGGTCTGTTCTCAGCGGAAAAGCATTTCCAGGAAGTTGCTCACCGAGACCCAGGGAGGTCGGGAAAGGCAGCCACAGGATTCGTATCCAGGGCGCCAGCTGGGACTTTCAGGAGAAGAATTTTGAAGAAGTGGACACAGAAGCTGGATTCTAGTGGTCCACCAGTGAACGGGGTGAGGAAAAGGCCACGCATGTCTACTTCTTCACGAAGCATCGTCTCGAAACAGGGGTGAAAGAAGAGCCTGGGTCCAGAACAGGGGTGGGAGGCTGGGGGAGACTGCCCAGGTGAGAGGCTGGAACACCTCCACGTGCTGTGGGGGAGGAAGAGTCAGGAGGGAGGGCAAGTTGAAGGTGCAGAGGGTCAGGGAGCTGACTTGAGGTGTAGGGTGTCTGAGAGGTGGGACGAGGGGGACCCGGAGATCAGGTGAGATCCTGAGCAGGAAGCAGAATGTGGGGCTGGAAGGGAAGGAGGGGAAGAGTTTAGTGTTCGTTTCCAGGGCTGTTATAACGAAAGGACCACATGCCGCTAGGCTGAAAACAATAGAAATGCAGCATCTCACAGTCTGGGGGCCAAACATCTGAAACCAAGCGGTGGGTAGGGCCATGTTTCCCTTGGCTTCTGGGAAGGGCCAGTGGCAGCCCAAGTGTGCACAGCTCCCATCTCTACCTCCTTCACCCCATGGCATCTCCCCTCCCGAGCGCCTGTGTCCATGTCTCCTCTTGTTGTGATGACACCAGTCTTACGGGATTAAGGGCCAGCGCTACTCCAGTGTGACCTCATCTTCACTAAGTGTGTCTGCAATGACCCTATTTCCAAATAAGGTCATCTTCTGAGGCACTCGGGGGTTGGGACTTCAACGTCTCTTTGGGGGTGACATGATTCAACCCATAACAGATAGCATCTCTACGTTCCGAGGTTGACTAAGGGGGTGATGGAGAGGGAAGTTTGACGAGAGGGGACCATTCCAAGGGCAGGGTCTGTTTCTCCATCACCTTCTGCCAGCCCCCCGCCAGCAGCTCTGTGCTGGGTAATACTTCGTTAGTAATCCATGTGCTCTCATTCCCTATGATTCTCTTCTGCCCCGTGATTCTCCCCCGACCCTGGGCAGCAGATGGAGCCGTCTGGCCCGGCTGCATCCAGAGATGCAGATCAAAGCCGGACCACAAAGAGGGAGAAAAAGCTAATTCTCAGCTTTTGACGTTCCAATTAGACTTCTGAAATTCCCCACAGAGGCGATGTTGGTGAGAAGGGGAGTGTGAGTGCCACAGCTTGGCTCAAAATTACGCCGGAAGCCTAAGTGACTCATTTACTGGAGTGTCCACGCTCACGGGCTAGACGTGGGGTCGGGGGGCGCTGCACCTGTTCCCGTGCTCAGCTGCATGCTGTCCAGAGCCCCTCCGTGTTCATCTCATGTACAGACTGGGCTGCCTCGTCCCGTTGGAGCGGAGGCACCTCTAACGGCCACACGTCAGAGTAACGACAAGGAAGGTTGGAAACCGCTGACCCAGGCTGATCTCCTCATGCTTCCAGGAGGGGTTCCTAGGTCCAGAGGGAGCCCCGCACGCGTCCACGGAGGAGTCAGGGCGGGGCTTCTAACATCTGGTGATTATGACGGCCTAGGAAGCAGGGGCAGCAAGAATGCAGGGTGCTGGCCTTGGGCGCGGTCCAGGGTCGCAGAGTCGTGTTTGTTCTTTCCTGCCTGAGGGGTGGAGACTCGAAAACGCTCTAAGGGAGCCCAGCTCTCTAACGGAATCTTCCCTTCATTTTGACCCATCTACTGACAAAAGCCAGGGGAGAAAACCACTGGGAAGAGCGTGCTTATTTTTAAGAGCAGATAAGACGTATTTAATGCTTGGTGTGTGACGGGCACTGCGCTAAGCACTTTACATCAGTGCGTCTAAGGCTCAGATAATCCCATTTCACAGATGAAGAGGCGGTGTCTGAGATGTGAAGCCGCTTGCCTCAGGCCACAGAGAGCAGTGACCCAGGAATCCCCTGGAACCCAAGGAGATGCTCCTTCCTAACCCCCACGCTATCCTGCCCTGTCCAGAACACACGCTTGCGCCTCAGACGCTTGCTTGTGATGACCAGAAGGACGTGTCTGGGAATCAGCCGCCATCGCGTACCCTCTACCCAGTCCCCGGGCTCAGACGTTCCGTCCCTCATTAACGTCGACGGCCCTGGGGCAGAGCCCAGGTGCTGAGAAAGCACCAAAGTCGCGTACGCACCAGTGACTTCACTCAGTCTACACCTAACCAGACTCATGTAACCGATTCTGCCGCTCTGGCTCGGAACAGCGCATCGGTTCCTCCTTTAAACTTACAAAATAAAGTCCGAGCTCCGACTCTGGTTCTCAAGCCTCCCACGGCCTGCTAGTCTGTTTCTGCTCCCCTCGCTCCTGGGATGTCCCTCCACGCATCCCACACTAGAATACGCCTCTGTATTTCCCCTCCCACCTCCCCGCGCGGCTCACACCATCCCTCTGTCAGCCTCACGGCCATCGCGGCGGGCACCGCTGCCTCCTTCCACACCCACCATATCCGACTCCTCCAGGGGCCTCTTCCTGGCCCCTCACAACCAGAAGGAGCACCTCTCCTCTGGCCTGGACACGGGTATCCATGTCCCCTGTGACGTTATCCTCTTCAGGCCTGCATACAGCTAAGTCCGCGTGAGAGTCCACTTTCCTCCGGTTGTGGGGCGTCTTGGGCCTCAGCATTTGACGCCTGCTCCCCAAAGCACCTCGCAGTGTCTGAACGCGGTAAGAGCTCTGTGGGTGTTAGCCAAATGGATTAAAAAAATAATAAAGACACTGTTCTTGATTCATGGGGAGAGAGCAAGTAGAAGAAAGGGGCCTGGCCCAGGGAAGCTTGCCCTTTGAGCGAGCCCGGACAGTGCAGAGACCCTGTAATCTCCCGTGGGCGATGCAGAGACAGTGCTGGAGGGACAGGGTGCGTGACGCCAGGGTAACCCGGGCTCTGCACTCACAAGCCACGGAAACCAACTCGAGCTGGTGTAAGAAAAGAGGGAGCTTATCGGAAGGCCACCTGCATACCACACACTTGTCCAGATGACGGGCCACACGGGACCACCACCACTTGACTGTCGGGGACCAGCCCGCAGTCTGGAATTAATGACCCCCTAACTAGTCTCTATGTCTTGTGTCCCTCCATCCAAGAGACGGAGTTCCAAGACAGCATGCAATCAGTCGCATGCTCAGCTGGGCTCCATCAGGGACGGGAGACAAAGCGTCTGGCATAAAGTATTCTGAGTATATTCGCAGAGCCATACACCCTGTTTGGCTTCCGTGATGACGGGACCAAGCGCTAGGTATGGCTCGGGGGTTTGGAGATTCTAAGGGCCGTGCATCCTCTAAACCTACCCCGAGGCCGTCTGCTGCAATCCCGGGGGGGGGGGGATGGCACCCTCACCTGAGAAGGGCCGCAGCCGTCACACGGTCCCTGTGCAGCTTTTATCCTGCGGACGCAGTCACGAGGCCGTCCACCCACTCCAACCAGCCCTTTCAGCTCCAAATTCACAACCAGCAGATTACTTTGGAACTCTCACAAAACATCTCTGAGTTCCCTTCTATTCCTTGAGGTTAGAGTCTCGGAAGGGGACCTCTTGCCTCTCGTGCTTGAAGCTATCAGTGCTACTGGAGACACCTGGCTTCGCCCGGGTCGTCAGACGCGGTTCCCACTCGCTACGCGTGACGCACGTAATGTACTCGTCAAGACTATAGTAAGGAACTCACAGAATTCACTGGAAGGTTGGACAACCAGGGTTTGAGACAGGATGAAAACCAGACCAGGAACAACTCGACCTTCAGGAAGGGGCCACTGAAACCCACCGCCTGTCACTGAGCTCCAGGTCCGATCACCCAGGAGCAGACGGGGGGCGGGTGGCACTTAGGTGAGCGCCATCCCCTGGCTGTCCCATGCCGGTGAGGGAGACAGCCTGGCGGGGCCCCTCTTGTGCACGCTCTGGGTGGGCTGCTCGGAGGGGGTAAATCTGGCTTCCTTCTTCCAGGGCTGGCCGGAAATATGGGGAGCTGTAGTCCCCGGGGAGCCCTTACCAGCCGTGGATGGGGTCGGTGGATGAATGCCCCACTGCCCTCACCTCGGGAGAGATAACCCTGAGGAGGAATCTTTGCTGTCTGACAGGGGCCCCCAGTGGGACCGAGCCCACCACGCTGCCCGCAATGGGCACCTGCTGGGGCCACACCTCCTTCCCTCCCTGTCTCACTTCCAGTTGTTTCTGGGATCATCTCCCAAAGAGCAGCTAGGACTCCCCACCTGTCTGAAGCTCTGCTTCTGGGAAAACATGGCCTCCCGTCCCGCCCTCCTGGCCCCATGGGGCCCCGTCCGAGACAGATCTGGGTAGGACATTTTATGAAGGTGGGCTTTGCAAAGCCCAGAAGAGGCCGTATACCGCGGGGCTCCGTTTATATGAAAGGTCTAGAAGAGGCAGGTCCATAGACACAGAGAGCAAACGGTGGTCTCCAGGGCTGGGGGAGGGGTGAGAGGTGCCTGCTTCCTGGGTGCGGGGGTCTGCGTGGGGTGAGGGCTGCACACACCCTGGTACGACGGATGCTGCCAAACCGTACACTCTGAAATGGCTGAAATGGTAAACTGTGTTATGTGTATTTCACCGTGATAAAAAAAAAAAAAGGAAAATCAGAAAACCAGGTGGCAGAGTCTCCCTGCCTTTCGGTGCATCGGGGCTGGACATCTCCTGCTTCTTCATTGCAGACCTCACCCATGGTAACCTGGGGGAGTCCTGCCGCCCCCCTCCCATCGTGGCCCCTGGACACAGGCTCAGGTTAGCACTGTGGTCACACAGGGCGCTCCTGGTCTGTGAACACGCGCATCAGACCCCAGAGCCAGTCCCCCGGGGCTGCGTCTGCCGAAGCCCATGGCCCTGAACAGATAGGAGTTTCCTCTCCGCTCACCCCCGGGAGCCCCCTCCATGCCATCTGGCAGCCCACGCTCACGGGCAGACCCAGAGGGTCCGTTTGGAGGCCGACGCCCCCATATGGACGAAAAGCCGAAAAGCCCAAAGCACACGCAGCTGTTGGGGCCGCAGTAGCAGAGGCTCGGTGGGTGATCGTGTCAGGCTCAAGAAGAATGTATCTGAAGGGGGTGTGGGGAGGAGACCGCCGGCCAAAGACCCTGCTCTGTCCCAGAACACGGCTGTGTTTCGGTGAGCCCGAGTCTCAGGGAGTTTGGGAGGAGGGAGAGGCCACCCACTGCTGGCTGTGTGGTCTGCACGTAGACCTGTCTGGCCCTCGCAGCATTTTGAAAATTAATTGTCTTCATTTACAACTCGCTCCCCCGGGCACCAGCTCCTACACCTCGCACCTGGCTTGCTCCCCCTGCTTCACTCCGCTTGCCTGGCCAGAGCAGGCACGGAGACTCGTGACTCTCAGCTCTCAGGCTGCCCCCCAGCCGGCGCGGAGAACAGCTACCGGGCAGAATGAGCTGCCTCGTCTTCCTTTCTCTGAAATGGGGGAGCCGTTTCCAGCTCCCACTCGAAGCATGCGGCTGTTCTTCCTACCAAAGGGGCTTCGAATCCCCTGCCACGGGGGGAGAACACAGCTGCGTCAGTGCCCGTAGAGCCACGGGCCCTCGGCGGGGTCCTGAGTTCTGGGACCTCAGCCACGACCGCCCCAGCCATCTGTTGGAAGGAGCCAGACCCACATGCATCTCAGCCTGTGTCACTTCGCCCTTCAGGATGGCTCCCTGCGGAGTGGCACGCGGCAGTCTCACACCCCACCACCCCCAGCGCCTGTCCTGGTGGTCCGGCCACACTGCCAGCCTCCCTTACATTCCGGTGGGGCCGTGTGGCTGAGGCCGGCCAGGTGGGCGGAAGGGCTGTGTCCCCTGCGCAGCACGCTCCTGCCTGGTTCCCTTCCCGTGGGTGGAACAGAGAGCAGCTCTGATGGGGGACAGACCCACAACTCCGAGGAAGGACCCTGGGTCCTGAGCCATTGCCCCCTCCCACTGAAGGCACGGCTCTTCCTCCCCCTTCCCCTGCTTTCCTTCCTCATTCCCACACCCCGGGATTCTGGGATCGCAGCCCTCCCGATGGGCTGATGCTGAACACCAAACCCCAGCCCACAGGCATCTCCATACAAGGGGAAGGGATGTGGAGAATCAACAGGTGTGAGCACCAAGAAGGAAAAACATTCTAGAAGGTGGTGGGGCTTCAAAGAAAATGAAAACAGGATAGCGAGATAGGAAGTGAGAGAAAGTGGAGTCGGTGGTTCAGTGAACGCGGCGGGCCAAGTGATTCCTCTGCACGATGAGGGGTCGGCCTCGGGAGCACACGTGGGACGAGGTTTGCGTAACGGGAATGGCACGTGATGTGATGATGAACACTGGGTGTTATACGCATGTAATTGAACCATTGAATGAATCATTGAACACTGCATCAGAAACTAACGATGTACTATATGGTGGCTAATTGAATTTAAATTAAAAAAAAAAAAACGTGCAAGGTGGACCGAGCTCAGCACGTCCAGGAGACAGAACAGGGCAGGAGGGCTGAAGCACCCTGAGAAGATGGGGAGGGTTCGAGGAGAGGCCAGCGTGGAAGGCGGGGGCCGCATCATCGCAGAACCTTCCCAGCCTTGCCAGGAGCTCACACTGTGAGTGCGTTTACAAGCCGCGGGAGGTTGTAAGCTGGTGGCTGTTACCGTCTGACTTGTGTTTCTTAACAGCTCACCCTTGCTGCCCTGTGAAGGATGGAACGGCAGGACCAAGGCCCAATAAGCAAGAGCCACGGCAGTCCAAGGCAGGAGCGGGGACTGGGTTAGGGTGGTGGTGGTGGACAAGGAGAGAAGTGAGACCCCAGAGGAACAACCACATCCCGCCATGGGGTTGACACGAGGGACGAAGACGGGACCAAGCTCCTGGAGCTCATCAGCTGGTGTAGAGTGGAGCTAGTCCACAACGTGGGGACGTGAGTTCCGCTTGGGCTGGTGGTGACAGCGACCGTGGCGACGGTGTGGCAGCAGAAGAGAGAGAGAAGAACATACTGAAAGCCTCGTTGCTCCTAGGGAGTCTTTAGGGAGAGAGATCATTCTGGAAGCACGTTTCAACATAGAGCATGTGTATGGGATTATCGAGGAAAGCTTTCCATTTGATTTTTAACAAAGTCGGTATAACTGAATCTAACACCCTCGTATGAGGGACGGGAGCTAACTCGTATTCCAAAAAGGGTCATTGAGATCTTCTATCGTTATCGGATTAGCCTCCAAACAGTGACTAGTTTCCATATCCCTCCTCGGAACATCCTGAGAATACTTTCCATATTGGTTACATTTAAAATGGTAACACTTCAGATACATTGGGTTAAATAAAATAGGACAACTGATTGCACCGTTCACCTTTGCTTTCGGAAAGTGGCTACTAGTAAATTCGAAATGACGTACGTGGTTGAGACAGCGCTGCTGTGAGAGATGAGTTAAAATTCTTTAAGAGAACACTGTGCTGCTTTCAAACAATTCCTGCACACTCCCGTGGGATTTATTAATAGTCCCTCACCTGGAAAGTGTTCTTTTGGATCAGGAAGTCCCAGGAAATAGCACACAGGCATGTAACCATTCTTAATATGTTTCTAATCGGTGGAAGATGCGTAAGGTTGGAGTTTGCATAATTTTGGCCAGGCATGCCATTCTCGGTGTGTTCAGCTGTTCATCACAAAACCTACGTAACAGCGAACTGACCAGGTGAAGGATGATTTTTCTCGTGCAACGACCAGTGCAGAGCTGCCGGCCTCACTGGGCAGCTCAAGGAAAAGCAGGGACGAAGCCTCTGGGACTTGACTCATCATCAGCGGAAGGTGGCTGCTGTTTACAGTTTCACACCCGATACATACACAGGTGAGAAAAGCGACATGATGACAAGGGGTTTGCCCCTCGTCAAAACAGTTTTCCCAGTAGCCCCAGCCAATGACTTTCTTCTACAGCCCATGGGCTCAGCACTGTGCTTTCTGGAGACTAAGAAATGCAGGTGTCTAGCTTCATAGACAGACCTCTTTGCCTCGGGGCGTGGAAGGACCGTTATCCTACCGTTTCCCTACGTCTCATTGGGAAACAGTCATTGGCTGGTTGTAACTGTTATCTTCCATCCCTTTCTAGTTTGGGTGCAAGGCTGACTCGCTCAAGGAGAAAGAATCAGGATCATAAGACATCTGATTTATAGGCTTCAGGCCACTGCTGTGTTGACATCTCTTGGGCAGATTTTCTTTAAATCTCATTTCTATTGTCACTTAATTCTTCCAAAGTAAAATTACGATGCATTTTGGAGATGCACTATCTAGGTTTTGCAAACTCATTGGAGGTGAAATGCTTAACGTAATGTGAAGCGAAAGTCAAGCCCCGTCTGTGCAAAATTACCCGTCCGGTTCCAATTGCGTGTCTCTGTCGGGTACTCGAGATTCCAAACGGAAGCGCGTCCTGTTTTCAGAGAGCTTGGAGGCTGGAGGGGGAGCAGGGAGGGAACAGACTTGTCACGTGCACAGATATTTGACATACTATTTAACATGCTTCTTGCAATCACTGAGTTGGTCTCAGGAACAGGAAGACTTACTGTACACAAAACGATACGTGCCCCATGGCCATGTGCATGGCGTTCTCCAGGTGTCGCCCCGTTGACTGCGCACCTCCTCGTGTGCTCCCACAGCCACCACTGCGGCAAGGGTGGTCATCGTGCCATCTTAACCATGAGAACTAGACTCTCCAGCACCCTGTATGGCTCCCTCACAGCCCATATCACGATCGTGGTTAAATCCATAACAGTAATCATCTGGTGACCATCCGCTCTTCCCCCGAGGGGCTCAGCCCCATGAAGGCTGGGACCACACCTGTCTCAGCCCCCACCATATTCCCAGGGCCTGGCCTGGTTACAAGCCACGGACCTTTTCCTGTCTGCTGAATTCATTAATAATTCAATCTAGGATGGCAAATGTGGTTCCTCGAGCATTCCCTCTGTTTGATGACAGAATCTGCTTGTGGGGCTGGGCTAGGAAGACGTCAGGAGCTGCAACCTGGCAGGGCCAGGAGAGGGGTGTGAGGTTTGGTGAGTCCATCTGGGGTGTGAGAGTCGGGGAATGACGGCAGCTGTGCTGTGAGGCGCCAGGTCTGGCCTGGAGTCCATGAGCTCCTGAGCCCGTGGGTTATGCAGCTCCTGTATTCCTCACGGTGGCCACTGGTAAATAAACACTCGCTTTAACTAATTCATTTTATCTGGTAGCTCACAGTCAGGTACTGAAAGCTAGTTTGGTTCAATAAAGATCATCTTCCAAATGTGCTCATCCAAAGTGAAACAGAAACGCCTCTGCTGATGTTCCTTTAGTGGGGACCCCAATCTGGCGCAAGGACTTGCGTGCCCCCAAAGGCTCAGCCTGGCCGGTGGTGTCTGCCCAGTTTTCATAGATTTCTTCAACTTCCAAGTGGAATCAAGGCTATTTCTTGGCTCCCTGGAGATGTGAAGAATAAGTAATAAACCACCGTTTGCAACGCAGTGCACACAAGCTAAAGGGCCGGTCGAGCGCAGACAAGTGAGAATCATGAATCCCATCCCGTCAGCCCGCACGTCTCGGCTTCTCCCTGTCCATTTACTTACCATCCTTACTGTTAATCGGAGAATGAGTTGCCTCGGCGCAGGGGAGTTTCTAAAGATCCCATAGAAAATATGACCGAAAGAGGTGCGGGGCGGGCTGTGAGAAATGCACTTCCTGCCCGCAAACAAGGTACGCCATCCCTCAAGCCCGAGCTGCTCGCTCTTCACCTTGGCTCCTCTGCCGCTGCCCGTGTTCAGTCAGGGCGTCTGAGGGCAAATTGAGGATGCACGTTCCCGTCACGGCCTCGCATGTGGTTGCGGTCGGCCCCTTGGGTCAAACAGGTAACAAGAAAAGACAAAAAAAATAAAGAAACAGGAAATCAAGAAGTAAAACGAAAGACAGAACGCACCGGCTTGGGAGCACAGGTGTTCGTCTGTGCACACACACAGGCGTCTTTGCACCGAGCGGTGACAGGTTCCCTGACCCACCGCAGACACGGCAAACAACAGCCAGGATGTGGGATGTGCCAGGGCACCCGGGGGCGGCGGGAGGGACTGAGTCCCGCATGGCTCTGGAGGACACTGGCGCCCACGACGTCATCTGACCCCACTCTGTCGGAGAAGGGGACCCCCATTCACCTGATGAATGACGAGGTAATGCTTGTGGCACAGCAGAGACGGGAATGTGACCTCGCGGCGGTCCCCACGCCGAACGTAGAACTGGGTTGCTATCTCCTAGAGCCTGTGGAAATGTGCCGGCCCTCGGGGCCACAAGCCCAGGGAGCCTTTGAGCTGTAAGTCTCAGGGACGATCACTTTCTCAGTTGGATCCTCTGACCTCCATGCAGAGATCCCCTCGAGGTTTGGGACTCGGTGCCTCCCTCCACGGCTGCCAGGTAAACCTCTCTTCCAAGCATCGGTTGGCTTGCTAAGGGGCCCAGACAGAACGGCTGATCCAGGGAGGGTTTGTGGGGCTCTGACATGACAGTCCATCCTGGGGGTGGGTCAACTCCGACGCAATACTAACAAGAGGAGAGTGGCCCAACCAGTCTTCTGGTCCAACGGAAACGGAATATTCTAGAATGCAGCCAGCTGGGCCCCTGTGACATTTTGGCTTTACGTACAAAAGTGGCACCTGTCTCTTTGGGGGACGCTATCTCAGCCTCCACTACCTGAAACAAAGCTGTTGGCTCAATGGGCCCTCGATTCACAGAGCTTCCCCTCAGTGCCTGGGCCTTGTTCGTGGACTATTTGGAGACAAACACGCCAGCGTCCAGAGACCGCAGCAGTTCCAGAGAAGCGGGACAGTGCGGTGGCCGTGCAGAGCTCTGGCTGTTGGTGCGCTGCTTGGAGAACCACAGACTGGCAGGTTAAAGACACCGTGGGCGCATGTGAACACACACACGCACGTGCACACACGGCGGAAGCAAACCGTAGCAGCTGTCTGAACGCTCCGGTTTGCCTGTGTAGATGCCCGTGGTGACGGCCTGTTCCCTGGTGGACAGAAGCTGCTGGCTGTGCGACACCGCGCACAGGGCCAAGGGCTGCCTTGACCGCGTGCACACTGGAAACGCAGCACCCGCCATAGCCGGGCACACAGCACGCGCATCCATCTCTGAGGCAGACCTCTGACTCCTACGGGGCACCTGTTCGTCCTGCAGTGAGGGGCCACAGGGCACAGGTGGCGGCCCTGCCCCTCCTGGAGGGCTGAGCACCGCGGACCCTGGCGCCCCTCTCAGAGGTAACGGGGCCTCGCCGCTGCAGGCCTTCGCCCGTTTCCCTGCTGCTGTTCGGCTCTGGTCCTCTGGCCCCAGCCACGCCACGGTGGCCCCGGAGACTAATCTGTATGTGTCCTTCTTTCCAGAACACTCACGGTCTGACAGTGGTGCACCTTTTCCTGCAAACGCTGCTCAAAAGCATAGCGGTGGTCACCGTATCCGAGCCCTTCCGCGCTCCCCGGCACCGGCGGGCACCTGACGTTACTGAGCAGGGATGGCCTCCTTAAGAACCACTCAGAAAGATTCCTGTTTCCCTCAACTTCTGCGGGTCTACACACCTTAATGAGGCCGCTGGGTCACCACCTGCAACTGTCTCGGAAGTCACGGTCAGGACAAAAGCAGAGGACATAACAGAAACCTATTTTGAAAGGGTCCTGCCCCGCGCACTCATGGGCAGGACGCATTTTTTCCCCCTGATCAGGCCAGTCAGGTCGGCTTCGACTCCCTTGCCAGGCTGAGAATGTCCCTAAGCTTCCTCGGTGTAGGCCAGGGCAGGTCTACGCGACCGTGCCCACGTCAGGCCAGAGGGAACGATCAACAGAAACTTAGAACGTAAACCAGTTTTACGAGGCCTGTGCGGAAGGCTTACCGGATGCGCTCAGCATCTTCTGTGCTCTTTCAGAATTCTGGGACATTGCTCGATTAACTGTCAGAATGTCAGTCGGCCTCGACTCTCTCCACGGGAGCTACGTTGTCTGTTCCCCGTTCATCATTTCCCTCTGGTTACCTTTAAGTGTCCTTTCTACGGCCTTCAGGAAACATGCCTCAAGCTCCTCGTGCACATCATGAATTTACCGCCCCACCGTCTGCTCATTACTCCGTCAAATCTCCGTTACAGGAATGCTTGATTTTACATTCTTTTCCTAGCTCTGCCAGCCCTCTCAGCACCTCTGACCACTGCCTTCTCCTCTCAGCTCCCGGCTTGCTTCACAGACGTGCGAGGAGGTGAAGCAGTGTCTAACACTTCAGGATGGACATCCAGGCCTCGCTGCAGCGCGGGTGGGCGTGCACCGTGCTCGCGTGGGAAGCACGTCCCTGCCTGCAGGTGCACAAAGCTCCAGCCACGAGTGGCCACGGGGGCCCGACATCGCCAGAGAACCCAGAACTCCGCATTTTTAAAGGTAAGACCTGTTGGTTCTTTAAAAAGATGGCGTCATTGCACTTTGTAAGAAACACCGTTTGGGCCAGGGCAGCCCCTCGACCACGGGTTTGCAGAGCGGAGGCTGGGATGGTGAGGCTGTGAGGAACTCCAGCTGGGGGCAGCAGGGCTTACAGCGAACAGTATGAATTTAATTTTGGACATGTGAAGTGAGAACCGCGCTGGTGAAATCCCCAGTCAGCGGTTGGAAATATGTGCCCAGGAAAATGACCGCGTCGGTCTCGAAAACCAACACCCTCGTTGGGGCTTTCCAGACCCAGTACCCCGACCTCTGATGCACTTGACGGTTTATAGCTTTCCCCGACAACAGCAGCTGGTCCGTTCCAGGCTCTGTGCTGAGTGACTCACAGGCGTTATATCCTTGAACCTCACAAGCTACACACGTGGGACCTCAGTGCCATTACGGTTAGCGATGAGTCACGTGGACAATACAAGATTTTAGCACATTCACCATCAGTTCGTATTTTAGAAATATGAGGAACTGAGAAATTGGGGTTATACTGACACACAGATCAGACACACACACACACACACACACACGCACACACACACACACACACACACACACACACACGTGCCCTGGCTCCCGAAGTCGGCTCTTCCAATGGCTAACGAGATGTAAATCTCTGGCATTATTTTCACGGTGAGACACCAACAAGGAAGGACAGGGCAGGCCCCACATGGGGTTGTTTAGAATGTGGTGCCCCCCCCCACATGCCAGAATAGGAAAGCGGGGTGTGGATTTCATCACCCCGGGGTCAGCAGCACCGGGAGACTTCTCAGGAAAGACCCCCTCCCACTGGCCCTGGGGGAGCTGGAGGTAATAATGGCAGAACTATTATGTTCTTGCAGACAGATGCCAACCCAGAGACTCGCCCAGAACCGCTGACTCCTGTTGGCGATCAACACCGCCAGCATCTGCCCATTCGCGATGCAGCATCACAACCAGAACACTTGAGGCAGAAAAGAGCTGGGCTTAGCCTCCCTGGGGCCCCGCGGGAAGGCTCTGGTCTAGGAAGCACCGGACCCCTACAAGCATCCAGGAACTGGGGCCCTCTGATCCAGAAGAAAGTCAGTCATTATCAGATTTTTACACAGAGGCTCAGAGAGGTTGCATGAGGTACCTAACGTCACACAGCTCACTGGTAGAGGGCTGGGACCTTGACCCAGGACTGCCCAACTTCTGCCCCTGCAAACCCCCTGGCTTCCCTAGGCGGCGGTATCTGGACCTGCTCGGTCACCTGACAAACGGCCCACGTGGCATTTTGCAGATGCCAACGGTGTGGAGCAAGTCTCAGCCTGGAAGTCTCCAGCATCTGTGCCCTGGTTCCTGCAGTGAACGAAGCCAGATGGGCTGGAGATGGGACGCGGCGTGCCCTGAAAGGCATCACCCAGGGAAGCAAGTCCCTTCCGAGCAGTTGTCAAGGGGTCTCCCGGGAGACTTGGAAGCTGTAAAGGAAACAGACCCATGTGCCTTCCAGGAAAGGGGACGTTTACAGGGTGCAAGGCGGCCGTTTCTCCCTTCCTCTCTTGTCAAACATCATTTGCTAAACTCTCATTTGTAGCAAAAGCAGGTGTTTTACACTTGAGTCTCTTTTCACATTAAATATATCCCCGGTTCATATATTTCTAGCCCGGGATGAATTCGACATGGTATCGAAACTGTCAAGGGAAATCAGTTGAGGAGACAATGTTAGAAACAGACTGCCTGGCTGATAGCTTCGGGAAGTTATTTTAAAACAAAACAGCAACAATAAAGAAGAGGCGGGTAGCCGTGTGTGAGGACGGGCTGGACGGGGGGGGTGCAAACGCGTCACAAGTGCCAGACGGTCCAGGCGGAACCAGTCTGAGCTTCAGACCACCAGACATTACCCGATTCCAGACACCAAATGAGATCAGCTACGTGGGAGCCCTCCGGAGAAATAAAGCATTCAGGAGCCATACGGTGTCATAATTCTTATTTGCCAGGGTGACTTCATCAGTGGTGCTGGGCGTCTGTCTTTGGGAGGACACTTTCGGACTGGAGGTGAATGAGAAATGTCTTTAATACACATCTGGGCTCTTTTCTCTGTCGGTGTCGTCCTCCGCATATGAGTCAGAGTGTGAAACTAGGCCAGGCCCGACGGCGCTGCGTGCAAAGATTCACCAGGAGTCAGGTGCGCACAGCAACTCGGGGCCCCGCAGAACACTTCCACCCCTGCACCTGTCACCTCCCTGCTGTCACCAGGCTGCGAGGGCTCGGTGAGTCCCCTCCCTGGGGCGACAGCAGATCTGCTGGCCTGGCTGTTTCGGCCTTGCTGACATGGGCCTGTGTCCTGGAAGGCTCCGTCAGTCCGAGGAGAGAGTGCGTGCAGGCGCCGTCCCCTGTCGGCCCCCACTCCCACGTGCGTGGTTTTCCTGGTGCTCCAGACACCGCAGGCCCACCTGTCCCCTCTCGTTTGTACGCGTCTGCCCACCCCCAGCCCGTGTGCAGCTCGAGGCGGCTTATTCACTGCAGGGATCCCACCAGCCCATGTGGAACCGGGCCTTGGGAAGCATCCCACAAAAGGCCCCAAATGAATGAATGAATGAATGAGTGAGCGCAGGGCGTTCCAGGACTGCTGCGCTGCCCACTGGCCAGGGTCCCTGTCTAGGCCCCAGACCCTCAGCTTCCTGAGGTGGCTGCCATCGGCTTCCTTCCCTCGCAGCAGAGCGTGGCTTTGCACCGGCGTCCACCTCCCACACACGGCTCCCTGCCTCTGCCTCGGTCTTAGGCTCGGCTCTGGAGCCGGCTCCCCGCCCATCCATGCTCAGTATTGCCCTCCCCTTCCATATAATTTAGGGTGCGCGTTGAAACGCATGTGCCTGGGCCCTGTCCTAGTTTGTTATGATTTCTGCATGTGATGCTAGACTTGGGTGACCCTGGGGTTCCTGGTCTAAGGTCAGTAATGTGTTCACCCCTCAGCAGTTGCTATTGGTTCAGGGCAACACGGGAGCTTGGCTGGCCTGATCACACCGCAGGGAAGCACGAAGGTCCGAAGGTCTAGGAGAGGCTCTCAAAGTCCGCAGCCCAATGTGAACGGGGAAGAGCACATGCCGTCCCGCACAGCCGCCGTCTTGTTCCCACGAGGGGAGCCAGCCTCGAGATCAGGCCACCCGCTAGGGCTGGTGGAGAGGACATGTGTCCTTGGCAACAACGCCGGGACGCCACATCACGCAACCCTGGAGCCTGTCCTAAGTTCCACTTCTCAGGAGGTGACATAAGAAATGTCTTCATTACATTAGTTTTCTGCTATTTGCTGGATGCGTCCTGGTTAATTCAGCTCCTGGCAGGCAGTGGTTGTGGCCCATGGATGATGTCCACCCAAGCAGCCAAAATCCAAACAGTGTAAGTACCGAGCACTTGCCGAGCGTTTGCTAGGAGGCCCTGCACCGAGCGGGTTAGTATGGATGATTTCAGTCACCCCCACGGCCGTCTCTCTGGTAGGGGCTCACGGGCTCCTGGCGGACAGATGAGCGAGAGAACGTTGGAAGGGCTCATCCACAGCCAGCACCAGAGCCGGGATGTCAATCCCGGGACTCCGACCCCAGAGCTCACAGCATTAGCCACTGAGCCAGAGTTCTGCCCACTGGAGCCCACTCCGGGTCACCGACCCTTGCCTACAGGCTGGGCAGGACCGAATTTTGTCAAGAGCATCTTACTGCCGGGCACGATTTGCACAACTCCACTGAACTAGGTACCAACCCATGCTGGAAGCATCAACCAAGACAGAAAATGCTGGGTTCCCATGGGAACACGATGGTGTGTCTGGGAGCCTTTGGTGGGGATCCGGGCAGCCTCGCAGGCTCTGGGGTGCAAGGAGGGGGTGAGGAAGGAGCGAGCGGTGACCTTGTGCTGTGTGGCTTTTATGTTGGTAACCCCAGCTGCAAGGAGGGACCTGCCTGCAGATTTTAAAGTCCCTGGTGGATCAGCCCAGAGTTCACTAATAACTGTGCAGGCTCCCATCACTGCGAAGGGCTCACCCCTGCTTCCCTTATTTCTTGAAGTGGATTAACTTTGGATTGATTTTAAAGGGGACAGCATTTTTAAAATTGAACAGGGATGAAATGCCAGTCTCCAAATATACCAATGTATCTAAATAAATTACATTCTCCGAAGCCAAAATATAAAGCCCATTCAATCAGCTAATGAAAAATAAAAAATAAAAAAAGAAAAGTCAGCCAGTTTTTGTTCTCTGTTCTTTATTTTTTCAATCCACGTGGATAACCAGTCTATAGCTTTCACTTTTCAGCGGGCTGTTCTAGGAGCCAAAATCACAGCAACATGTCTATTTATTTAAAAATTTTAAAATCAGTAGCCACATCTGGTCCTAACATGTTCATAAATGTTTACAGTTCTCAGAGTGTTTTTACATGTGATACTTGATTCCAGAACACGTGTGCGTCTGACAAGCCCTGAATGAGAATCAACGTGAGGCACGGAGGCTCTGCTACCCAGAGTCGGTCCCTGGGCCAGCGGCTCGGGCATCCCTCGGGAGCTCGTGAGACACACAGCGTGTCCTCCCCGCCCCAGACCCGCCGGCTCAGACTCTGCAGCTTGCACCACGCTGGAGGGTGAGGTGGAAACAAGGCACGGTCCTGTTCTCAAGGAGCTCAGAAACGAGAGGAAGAGAGGAACTCGGAGCAGGGTGAGGGCAATGCCCTGCCCCAGCTGCTGCGATAGAGCAAAGCTCAGAGGGTCCTGGGGGCCTGGGGAGGACAGGCAGGGCCCCCGCAGATGCAGCCCCAGGCTGACTGTGGTGCAGGGGCCCCCGCAGATGCACCCCCGGACAGGCCTCGGTGCAGTGGGGGGTGACCTGCTGAGAAGGGGAGGAGCCCGTCCACATAGGACAGAAGCCCCTGATGACAGAGTGAGCCTGTCCAGGATGTTCTCCGCGTGCAGCGTCCTATGAGAATCACCAGCTGGGACAGTATGTAGACATCCGCGTCCTCTCTGCACAGCACAGACACAAGGGGGCTCATCCGCACCCCTGAATTGGGGAAGCATGTGGGGTAGCCATGGGACATGAGGCTCCGTGGCCTCTGTTGTGTGCCATCACGATTTTAGCTTCAGTTGGTACAGGTAGGTTTGCATGTGCTCCCTGAGGAATCCTTTATCCAGCCTCACGCAGGTGCGAGGACATCTGTATCCCCTGCAGGAGAATCAGATGAGATAAAAATGCCTCTCTCTTGACCTGCTGCACAGAAGAGGCCACGGACACCATAAATGTCATTTCTGGTTCCTTCCCGTGTGGCCTAAGTGATGGATGCCGGACCTCCCTGTGTGACAGGCCAGCCCCAGAGTCCAGGCTCTGAGGGAGCCATGATGGTGGCAGGACAAAGCTGCCATGCGGGAGGTGGACGGAGGCAAGAAGCTAACAGGGGCAGGACTGTGGACACCAGGCGCTGTGCTAGGCCTCACAGCGACCCCAGGGGTAGGTGACGCTGCCCCTGGGAGACCCTGGCAGTGGGGCACATCAGACTGCAGACTCCTCCGGCTCCACCCGGCTACTCCCCGGGCGAAGGCTTCCTGTCCCTGCGCTGACCTTCCCTCTCTCAGCCTCCCAGCACCCCAGACTCTGTGTCTCGGGCCCTCAGACACAGCTCTCCCCACGACGGTGCCAGGGGTCCTGCTGACTGACATCCCAAGAGCGCGTGGTGCGAAATGCACTCCACCTGCACTTCTGCTCCTGATCCTATCCGATCCCTCGGCACCATTGATCTTGGCCTCAGATGCGGCCCTCTACTGTGAGGGATCGATAACATCCCAGGTCTGACACTCTATCAGCCCCCAGGGTTCAGGTTCCCACTCAAGGACACGCAAGCCCCATGGGGCCGTGAGACCAGGCGGGTAGCGAGGTGCCGCGGGGCCAGGGTAGAGAGGAAGCAGGCAGGCTGAGCAGGAAGAAAGGGCAGCGGGAGCTCAGACCCGGTGAAGGAGGGGGTCACGGGGGCCCAGCATCCAAGGCGACTGGCACGGTTCCAGCATCACGGAGACAAAGCGAAAGGGCAGAGCGAGTGAGACCCAAGTGAGAAACCATAGCAGCTTGAGGCAAGCGATTCCAGAACTCTCCCTTTCGGGCAACGCTTCCGGCAGTTTCTGCTCGTGGAACTTGAAGGAGCCTGCTGGGCTGCTCACACAACCTTACAAGCCCTTTCCCTGGGTACTGTGGGCGGCACAGCCTTCACCTTGAAACTCATGCTTTGAGTTTATCTATCCTATATCTAGTCAGTAAGAAGAAACAGATCTGACTTTACAGTTCATAGCAGGATGAGTGAGGAAGCTACAGAGTGAGGAAGAATGACCCTCTCCCTGCACACACACTTAGTGCACGGGTGCAGAGACACGTGCACACACGCACACACACACACACGCACACGTGCGCACGCCAATACCAGGGACCACACGGCTGCTGTGCAGTCAGCAGCAAGACTGAGAACTAGTTCAGAACAGGGTCAGCACACCTTCTAGGGAGAATCCGGGAGTCAGTACTTCAAGGTTTGTGGGCCACCGGATCCCCTGCTACCACAGCCCTCGACAGGACATAGACAAAGGGGTGCAGCTGAGCTCTGATACTGGGATTTCGTGTGATTTTCACATATCATGAAATGTGGTTCTTCTTTTGCTTTTTTTCCTTTAAACCGTTGCAAAATGTTAAGATTCGTTCCTAGCTTACAGGCCAATGAAAGCAGGCAGCAGCCATTGGTTGCAGTGGGTCAATCCCTGGTGAGAAGATCCCTGCCCAAAATGTGATCCTGCAATTAAAATTATCTACTTCCCAGGGGCACCTGGGTGGCTCAGTCGTTAAGCATCTGCCTTCGGCTCAGGTCATGATCCTGGGGTCCTGGGATCGAGCCCCACATCAGGCTCCCCTGCTGGGAGCCTGCTTCTCCCTCTCCCACTCCCCCTGCTTGTGTTCCCTCTCTCGCTGGCTGTCTCTCTCTCTGTCAAATACATAAATAAAATCTTTTAAAAAAATAAAAATAAATAAAATTATCTACTTCCCAGAATATCAGACACCCTCATATCCGAGACTCTTAATCCTGTAGGCACATCAGAATCATCTATGGATCTTTTATTTCTAAAAACTACAAGGACCAATGCTTTACAAATTACCAAATTAGCGTCTCTTGGAGTTGGGAGGCTATTCTATTGCATTGCTAGGTCATAATTTATTAATATACCATCAATTATTGAATCCCTTATTGATGAACAATAGCGTTGCTTCCAGCTTTTCACTACGATTGTAAAATACTGTAATGAACATCATTACACACACATTATCCAATTGAGTCCTGAGGATAAATTCCTAAATTTTTAATTGCTTGGTCAAAGAGTATGAAAACGTACCAGTTTCAACTCTGTTTCAGACTGGGGCTGGGAGTTTGCATTTTAAGACAAAAACACAGCCTTCTGCTCCAACCAAAGTAAAGATCGATCTTAAACATAGTCATATTCAAACAAGAGTCATAGGCAAATCAATGAACCGGAAATGTAATTAAATGTAACTAACACATGGTCTTGGGCTGAGCCAGAGCTGCGGTGCCCCTGGGCTCCAGGGCCGTGATAGACAGAAGCGCCCATGCTTACCTTCAGTGGGCACCAACCCCGGGTCCGGCTTGTGCAATTAGGAGTGAGACTAGAACTGAGGTGGGCTCCCTCACTCAGGAGCTGGAGCTCAGAGAAGCTGGCCCACCTCCTGGCTGCCTCCTACATTAAGCTGTTGCCCCAAGGAGCGGAAGGGATTAGGGACATCTACACAGGCAGGGCCTGGTTCACGCCACCTGCTGGCTCAGGATTTGCATCTGAAATGTCCCAGTGGGCAAGAACCTCATGGTTCCAACTCAAGACCTAGTTTTGAACTGCAGAGCTGAGTGGGCCAGGTGGAGTGGGGCCAGTTTCACTATGAAACTTCTAGATGTAAAGAGACGAGAATAGGACAATAAAGACAAAAAGGGCCAAAAATGGCTCCTCTCCATTAGCAAGCTCCTTCCTGTGAGTCACACACAAAACCTGCAAGGCATCTGAGGACAAGTGACACCCTGAAAGACAGACAAGAAGCGCAACTGACAGAATAATCCAGAATAATCCCCCCAATTTCAAGATAATAGTACAATCTTCTAAAAAAAGAAAGATTCTAAGGAAAGTACGGTTAATATTATCAAAAAGATAATGGAAAGTACAAAGTAATACATTTTAAACATTGAGAAAAATCAGTGTTTGTATACAAGAAAAAATTTTAATGGAAAGAAAAAGAAATATAAGCCATAATGTACACGTTAGTAGAAGGGAGAAAAAGAAGGAGCAAGATTGTGGACAAAGAAAAGTTTACTAATCCAAGAAAAGATAGAAGAGGAGAAATAAACAAATAAATCATGGGTACAGAAAATAGAAAAAAGAGAAGAAATAAGTATAATGTCTAAAAACCAAAGTAAATGTAAAAAATTCAAACTCATATATTTAAATCAAAGACTATCAACAGGATTTTTTACTCTAATTACATACTGATAAAAAATAGATATATTTAAAACCTAACACAGACAAAGTGGAAAATAAAATTTCAAAGCAAAAATGAAAATTATTATTATAATGATTAAAAGGAAAATCGACCAAGAAGAGACTTCCAATTAACATTAAACATGGCAGATACAACACTGTTAACTTCAATTCTTTCACTCTCCCACAATGACAATAAAGAGATAAAAAGGCTTAAACCTCAGTTTTCTCAGGTGTGAATCTGGACACTGGCACAGCATCACTTTCCTTATGAGAGAGAGAGAGAGAGAGCATGAGCAGGAGGGGCACAGGGGGAGAGAGAGAATCTTAAGCAGTCTCCACACTCAGTGCAGAGCCTGATGCAAGGCTTGATCTCAAGACCCTGAGATCATAGCCTGAGCTGAAACCAAGAGTCAGACACTTAACTGATTGAGCCACCCAGGTGTCCCACAGCATCACCTTCATTGCATTCTATTGGCCGAGCAGTAACAGAGAGCAGGTTCAAATGGAGGAACACAGACTCCACCTGTTGCTGTCAAAAGTTCTGGAGCTATGTCTTTAAAACCACCACAGGTATGGAGGATAGAAATAAAAGTGTTGGCAAAGAAATGGAAAAACATCCCATGCTCATGGACTGAAAGAACAAATATTGTTAAAATCTCCATGCTACTCAAAGTAATCTACACATTCAATGCAGTCCCCATTAAAATACCATCAACATTTTTTACAGAGCTGAAACAAACAATCCTAAAATTTGTATGGAACCAGAAAAGACCCCAAATAGCCAAAGGAAAGTTGAAAAAGAAAACCAAAGCTGGTGGCATCACAATTCTTCAGGCTATATTACAAAGCTGTGATCATCAAGACAGCATGGTACTGGCACAAATACAGACACATAGATCAATGGAACAGAATAGAGACCCCAGAAATGGATCCTCAACTCTATGGTCAGCTCATCTTCAACAAAGCAGGAAAGAATATCCAATGGAAAAAAGGCAGTCTCTTCAACAAATGGTGTTGGGAAAATTGGACAGCCACAGGTAAAAGAATGAAACTGGACCACTTTCTTACACCATATACTAATATAAACTCAAAATGGATGAAAAGCCTAAGTGTGAGATAGGAATCCACCAAAATCCTAGAGGAGAACACAGACAGCAACCATATACACAATGGAATACTACGCAGCCATCAAAAAGAATGAGATCTTGCCATTTGCAATGATGTGGATGAAATAGCAATGACGCTAAGTGAAATAAGTCAGTTGGAGAAAGACAAATACCATATGATGTCACTCATATGTAGAATTGAAGAAACAAAACAGATGAACATAGGAGAAGGGAAGGAAAAATAAGATGAAAATGGAGAGGGAGACAAACCATAAGAGACTCTAACTCTAGGAAACAAAGTGAGGGTTGCTGGAGGGGAGGTGTATGGGGGGATGGGGTAACTGGACGATGGGCATTAAGGAGGGTGCATGATGTAATGAGCACTGGGTGTTATATGAAACTGATGAATCACTAAATTACATCTGAAACTAATAATATAGTATATGTTAATTAAATAGAATTTAAATTTTAGAAAAAGTGTCAGCAATCATATAAAAGTAGCCTAAAAGGGGGAGAAACAAACAAATGGAGGACAGGACATATCTGAAAATCTAATGGCTAAAAATTTCCCAGAATTTAAGAGCTATGTAAATTCTGAATTTAAATGGCTCCTAGAGTGTCTAACAGAGTCAATAAGAAGAGGAAAAAACAGTTAGACATATTGTGGTAAAACTAAAGGACACACACACACACACACACACACACACACACAATATGCAGGAGCTTTCAAAGATGAAAAACAAACCTCCTTTAAAAAAAGCATCAGAATGACAAGAACCAAGAGGTAATATTTTCATGCCAAAAAAAGTAAACCTAATGTATTCTGATTTGAAATGCAGAATAAACAAACAAACAAACAAATAAAAGCTTCCTCAAACTTACAAAATATCAGAAGGTATTATCATACTAAGACCATCTTCAAAATCATTCTTGGAGTGAGTTCTCCAACAGTTTGTTTGTTTGTTTGTTTGTTTGTTTTTTAAATCTGAGAAAAACCAACTATATTCAGAAAGTAAATAACTTAGTAAAATTTAGTGTTGACTAAATTAGCAAAGAAAAACAAATGAAAAAAGTGTATCCATTATAATACAGAACTAAAAACTTAAAATGATAACTAATTATTGGGGTTGGGGTGCAGGAGAAGGAGTGGAGGGAATCAAGAAAGGGAAGACCAGAAGTTTATGACACACTGAAGCATCTGTCAAATTTGGGCAGTGACATAGCTATAGATAAGTGTGAGAAAGTAATAGAGAAAAATAGATACCAGTGCGGAAATTAATACTTTAAGGGTAACCTAGAGAGGAATAAAAAGAGAGTGTGCAACTATGAAGTCAGTAGAATGAAATATTCAATAGAATAGATAAATATATAAATAAATAGAAATAAAGAAATAAGATTGCAGAAAAGTTCTACTATTACACTTTTAAGAAAAGATTTTATTTATTTGTTTGACAGAGAGAGCACAAGGAGGGAGAGCGAAATGCAGAGAGAGAAGAAGGCTCCCCACAGAGCAAGGAGCCCAATGCGGGGCTCGACCCCAGGAAACTGGGATCATGACCTAAGCTGAAGGCAGATGCTTAACCGACAGAGCCACCCAGGTGTCCCTGTACTATTACATTAATTACAATAAATGTAAATGGAGTAAACTGATCCAAAGAAGATGTGCTCGTACTGAATTTAAGAAAGGAAAAGATCAAGAAAAGCAGTAAAAACTACAACATTCAGCAATATGCTGCCTACAAGAGACATAGTTTCAACAAAGTGATGCAAAAAGGAATGGAGAAAAGATATACCAGACAAAGATGAACCAAACTGAGAAAACAAGTTCGCTGACAGACAAAACAGAACTTAGAGGGAAAATATGATATGAAACAAAGCCTTATATTATACACTGAAAGAAGGAAAAACAGAAGACAGATGTACACAACAAGATATCCAAAAATATGTTAAGCAATGGAACAACTGACAGAAATACAAGGAGAAATAAGAGGAAAGCAACAACTCTGATAGGAGACTATGATATTTCTTTCTCAGAAACTGATCAACAGATTTTTAAAAAGTAAAAAAGATACAGAATGAATATATTTTAAAATTTAAAAGACGGAGAGAAGTTTATGTCCAACAGAAATGCAGCATTCTTTGGATATAGAATTTTGTAGATAACATATATTACACTGCACAGGAAGCTCCAACAAATTCCAAAGAATTAACATCAAATCAAGGAGGTTCTCTGACCACAATGTAGCAGAAGTGGGAGTAAAGAACAAAAGCTTTATTTTTTTTAAAGCCTACATATCTGAAAGTTTGGAAGCATACTTAAGCAAAAGGAAATCATAGGGGAAATTATGGAGTATTTATTGTTGAATGAAAAAACATTTTGTCAAAATTGGTGAGCTATGCCTAAAGCAAGGTGACATTTTTAGTTATAAGTCTGTTAGTAAGAACATTTGAAATAATGGACAAATCATTCAACTCAAGAAGCTAGAAAAACAACAAACGAAGGAGCCAGGAGGAAATAATAAAGAGAAGTGCAGACAATTATATGAAGAGCGAGAGAGGAACAGAGAGGATTTGATAACTGTCCTACTGGATGAAGCTCTTGATGGAAAGGCCACCGGTGAGACCAACCATCAGAGAGACAGTAAAGATGAAATGAGGAAAAGAAGAATAAGAAAGGGCAAGTAATTACACACACAATAAAATTTTAAGATACAATGAGAGCTAAATAACTATTTTTTTTAAAGATTTTATTTATTTATTCGACAGAGACAGAGACAGCCAGCGAGAGGGGGAACACAAGCAGGGGGAGTGGGAGAGGAAGAAGCAGGCTCATAGCGGAAGAGCCTGATGTGGGGCTCGATCCCATAACACCGGGATCACGCCCTGAGCCGAAGGCAGACGCTTAACCGCTGTGCCACCCAGGCGCCCCGAGAGCTAAATAACTTTAAAAACCAAGATGAGATAATCACATTTCTAGAAAAAAAGTATTTTAATGCCAAAGTTGACACAAGAAGAAATAGAAAGCCTAACTAGACCAATGAACATGAAAGGATTTAAAGTGGTAACTGAAGACCTCTCTTGCTGCAAGATGTGGCTTAGGTGTTGATTTCCCTAATCCCTCTGCAAAAACAAAAGAAGAAGCCCATACACAATATGTTAAACAAAAGTACCTGACAAAATATTCCCTAAAACCTCAGAGTACGAGCAGATGGGAGCAAACCACCAGCAACAGCTAGGGTCTTACCAGCATTGCAAGAGCATACCAGGGGCACACGGATGGACTAAGGAATAAGAAATCCAGAAATTGCTTATCAGTACTCACCCCCAAAAGTGCGGACTCCTTTAGACTGGAAGACTTCACTGGCGTTTGAGAACAATAGTCAAAACTGAAGGGGCTTCTCAAGGTCTAATGTGTGTGCAAGTTGTCCATGAATTATGACAGACTTTCTGGAGGGGCAGGGGCAGAAATCCCAGGACAAAGAGCCCTGCCCTAAGGGACAGCTGCTTGGAATGGGACAGAAGTGCTTGGGGAGAAGATTCAGATGTTACCAGTGAACTGGATCTGGGAAGACAGAATTCAGGAAGAAGAGTTTAGTATCAGGAAGTCCATCATTTTCATAGATTCTGAAAATAAAATTCAATACCCATCTTTAAAACACTCAATAAAATAAAAATTGGGGAACATTTCCTGAACACAGCCCAAAACTGACATCTTACTTAACGTGGAATCACCAGCAAGGATTCTTAATTATGTTTGATAATCTATGTATTAGATGCATAAAAAATTACATATTTATTTTCACTAACCTCCAACAGAAATATAGCTTTCCCTCCAATTATGACAATAGGTAATAAACCACAGTAGAATGAGAATCACCTCTGATTTTGTTGCTAATACAGTTGTTACAGTTGTTGCAGGTATCTCAAAAATATTATTTTAACTATGTTAATTCTTCCAATCCATGAGCATGGAATATTTTTCCATCTTTTTGTGTCTTCTTCAATGTCTTTCAAGAGTGATTTGTAGTTTCTAGAATATAGATCCTTTACGTCTCTGGTTAAGTTAATTCCAAGATAACGTATGATTTTTGGTGCTATTGTAAATGGAATGGATTCCCTAATTTCTCTTTCTTCAGTCTCATTGTTTGTGTATAGGAATGCAACTGATTTCTGAGCATTGATTTTGTATCCCGCCACATTACTGAATTGCTCCATAACTTTTAATAGTTTGGGAGTGGATTCTTTTGGGTTTTCCATACAGAGTATCATGTCATCTGCGAAGACAGACAGTTTGACTTCTTCTTTGCTGAGGCTCTTTGGGCAACTAATCTTTGATAAAGCAGGAAAAAACATCCAGTGGAAAAAAGACAGTCTCTTCAATAAATGGTGCTGGGAAAATTGGACAGCTACATGCAAAAGAATGAAACTTGACCACTCTCTCACACCATACACAAAAATAAACTCCAAATGGATGAAAGACCTCGATGTGAGACAGGAATCCATCAAAATCTAGAGGAGAACATAGGCAGCAACCCCTACGACATCGGCCAAAGCAAACTTTTTCATGACACATCTCCAAAGGCAAGAGAAACAAAAGATAAAATGAACTTGTGGGACTTCATCAAGATGAAAAGCTTCTGCACAGCCAAGGAAAAGTAAAAAAAACTAAGAGGCAGCCCACGGAATGGGAGAATATATTTGCAAATGACGCTACAGATAAAAGACTGGTATCCAAGATCTACAAAGAACTTCCCAAACTCAATACACAAGAAACAAATAAACAAATCATAAAATGGGCAGAAGATATGAAGAGACACTTTTCCAATGAAGCCATACAAATGGCTAACAGACACATGAAAAAATGTTCAAGATCATCAGCCAACAAGGAAATTCAAATCAAAACCACACTGAGATACCACCTTACGCCAGTTAGAATGGCAAAAATTGACAAGGCAAGAAACAACAATTGTTGGAGAGGATGTGAAGAAAGGGGATCCCTCCTACATTGTTGGTGGGAATGCAAGTTGGTACAGCCACTCTGGAAAACAGTGTGGTGGTCCCTTAAAAAGTTAAAAATTGAGCTACCCTATGATCCAGCAATTGCACTACTGGGTATTTACCCCAAAGATACAGACGTAGTGAAGAGAAGGGCCATATGCACCCCAAGGTTCATAGCAGCATTGTCCACAATAGCTAAATCATGGAAGGAGCCAAGATGCCCTTCAACAGATGACTGGATTAAGAAGACGTGGTCCATATATACAATGGAATATTACTCAGCTACCAAAAAGAACGATTTCTCAACATTTGCTGCAACATGGACGGCACTGGAGGAGATAATGCTAAGTGAAATAAGTCAAGCAGAGAAAGACGATTATATGGTTTCTCTCATCTATGGAACATAAGAACTAGGAAGATCGGTAGGAGAAGAAAGGGAAGAAGAAAGGGGGGTGGTAAACAGAAGGGGGAATGAACCACGAGAGACTATGGACTCTGGGAAACAAACTGAGGGCTTTGGGGGTGGGGGAATGGGATAGGCTGGTGATGGGTAGTAAGGAGGGCACGTATTGCATGGAGCACTGGGTGTTATACACAACTAATGAATCATCGAGCTTTACATCAAAAACCAGGGATGTACTGTATGGTGACTAACATAATATAATAAAAAATATTATTATAAAAAATATTATTTACTCCTCTCATTGCCTCAAAATCATGGTTTTATTGGACCTGCCACTATATCTTGTTATTTAATATGGAGTAATAATATTTCAGTAACTATTTAAGTACTTGGTTTCCTTTGGAATCCTATGTATTTTATGCATTTAAAATCTTAATTCAGAGAAGAGGTCCAGGGCATGAGAAAAGGGTTATGAACTCCTGCATTTGTCACTTTCCTAACAAATGAGGAACAAAACAAGGATATTCACTACCTCTAATGGTGCAAAGGATTTTAAGGCCAGAAATGTATCAAGTCTGCAAATGATAATCAAACCTTTTGCCACCCTGTTGTACAAGAGCTTTTCCCTTACACACATACACATGCACTCAGCTCTGGTTCCTTGCCAAGTGAGAGGCAAGAGCGGGAAAGTGCAGAATGCACAACACACAATGCAATCCTTCTGTCTCCAACATTTGCAGACCTCCAACCCTCTCAACTGAGGGCACAGCATGAGTTTGAAGCAAATCCTGGCCAAGCCTCACAGGAGGTAGCAGGGCAGCTGCAATAGTGGGTGGGACCTAGAAACGAGGGTACTGTCCCAGTCCAGTGCCCTGTGCATCTTAGGGGCTAGCTGCGGATCCACCAAAGAGGTACCAACATTTACTCCTACCTTGTTGCTCCTTCTGGCTGTTTGGGCTTCTCTGGACTTCCCGACACACTCTGGTTTCCCTGCAAATATATTACAGCCCTGCCCTGAACCTCCATCCACTGTCTAGAGCCCTGACTCCTTATCTGGCTTTAACAAACCTCCTCCCCCAAGAATGGGGGGTTCACTGGAACCAAAGAGGCCATGATGCTGTAATTGACCTGACAATGAACAAAGACCACCATGGCTTAGTGAAGTATTGCATGCCCAAATTATTAGGCAGGTCAAGCAGCTATGCACTACATATTAAGAAGATAGGAGGGCAGGAGCTGGGCTGGAACAAACATCTTCAACTAAAGACATTCAAATAATATTTAAAAAAAATGCGTCACACCATTAAGTAAGCCAAACAAAGCAAGTCTTCAGGCTGTATCCAGCCCCAAGGCACACCAGTTTGCAACCTTAGCAATTCTTGCTGTCTCAGCAGATTACTCAGTCCTGGGGGGAGAGGCTGTGCTCAAAACCAAGCCTTTACACATGACATTCTTTGTACCCCCTAATCTGGACTATTGGCTCCCTCCAAGAAATGTGGAAGCATGGAGGCCACCCACCGCCATATTGGATTTCCTCTTTCTTATATTCAGCAACTCAGCAGCTGAGCAGCCAGCATCCCCAGCGCCTGGGTAATGATCCAGGTCAGCACACCCTCCTGTGAGTCCTCAGAACCTCTCTTCCTGAATGCATGCACAAAATTGCTGCTATAACCAAAGAGAATATTTGACCAAAGAAGGTGGCATGGGGGAATCTAAATATAGTTACCATTCAGGTGCAATTTCTCCATTCAATAGAGAGAATATATAAATTGGATTTTTTTTTAACTCTTGGAGTAAAATATATGACTGTGGGCTTCATTCATGAACCAATTCTTTTACATAATTCATGCTTATTTAAAAACATCCTTGTCACTTGACAGCCTACAGGAAGGTAGGCTGACTAGAAAATTAGCATTAGCACTGCCTGCAAATTGCAGGTTTTAATAGCTCTAGTCCCAGAATAACCAAAGAGGATAAAATTAAGGAACTGGAGCAATCCTAAAGGCTGAAAGGAAAGGGAGAAACACCAACCCTTACTGTCTCTACAGCAGTATGCAGATTGCAAAGGGCTTTCGTGTTCATTATCTACTGTGATCTTCATAAGCCAGGTTTGGAGGGGTTATTATTCGCAAACCACAGATGAGGAGACTGAGGTCCAGAGTGGCTCCCTCAACACCACAGCCGTTAAGCTCCAGAGCCAGGATCTGAAGCCAGGTGTGCTGGCTCCAATCCCAAACTGCCCTATTACACAGGATGGCAAAATTTCTTTGTAAAACCCTGGATAGTAGTCTGGACTCTGAGGACGGTATTGTCTTTGTTACAAATACTCAACTCCGCCTCCGTAAGACAAAAGCAGCCACGGGCTGTGTCCCATTTAAACTTTAGTTACAAAGGCAGCAGGAGGCTGGATTTGGCCCATACTACAGTCTGTTGACCCCTGCTCTACCACGTTCCTCTGTAGTCTTAGGAACCAGCTCACAACTGAACTGGTCTGGAAGAGGGAACAATGGGGAAAGAAGGGAAGGTAGAGGAGTCTGATGAAGTGCCACGGTAGGAGAAGAGTCCCCAGAAAGGACAGTATTTCACAAGGAGTTGGGTCAGAGTCCTGGGTGTTGAATGTTAGTGAAGAGGTAGGACAGACGCCCCTCTAGCTTCCTCGTGAACTAAGGTGTACTGCCATCCACCAAAATTCTTGTGTTTCCTAGAAAAGAAACAGAAGTTTCAAAGGTACAAATCTGATGGTCAGTTTGGTTGACACGAGTTTCATGATCAAAGCTGGACTAGAAAGAGAACCCCGGGCTGCTTGGTCCCAGATCGCTCCCCACTTGCATCCACAGAAGTCCTGGAGGCTCACCCATGCCCCAGGTTGCAGGACCTAGACTGCCTTGGGAAGATTTAAAGAAGCCCTAGGTACATTGCCAGATGATGAGCACCGTGTCCACTTGCTCTTGACCTGGGTTCTGTTTTCTGACCCTGGTTAGGCGGCCAATTTCTGCCTTGTGGGCTCGGTCCACTTGCTCATCTGGAGCATTGCATGGAAGCTGGATCCCTGTCTTGGTCTCCATGCCTTGGTCTCTATAGTTACATCCTGCTCCACCCCTTGTCCTGCTGTTGCCAGTTGCTCTGCTTCAGGGGGTGCGTTCAGGGTCAGGCTGAGGACACTTCCAGGTTGCAGTCCTATAGCAATAAACTCGTCCATGCCTGGCCATGTCATGTACCTTCCCTGCTCCTTCCTCACTGTGTGGGTATCTTTCCCCTTCCCCTAGGAAGACAGGACACACACGACATGCTATCCCTTTCACAGCAATACAGGCTATCCCATTCTATTAGAGATGATGGAAGAGTCATTTACCAACACTGCAAACTTTGCATAAGCAAATCTCCCTTTGGCGGACACAGATTTTTTCATGGCCAGTGGGAAGTTCCAGAAAGAAAGGGCATCCTTTCGTCATCGCTCATAGCAGAGAAGCCGGAAGGCTCCAGCCACCAAGAAGTAAAGTGGAGGACCCATCAACATCTGGAGTCTGAGAAGCAGTTCTGGGAAGGGACAAACTCTGGGCTCACCCATACAGCGGCAGGTTGGTGGGTCCTGGGGAAGAGGGTCTGTAGGTGACCAAAGGATAGCAGCAGCCCCAAAATAAGAGTCTCCAAGTTAAGTTCATCAGAAGCTTCCAGCTCTAAGGTGGGGGGGGGGTGGCGTGAGGTGGGGCTCTGCTCTCGCTGTCGGGATGGGAAAGCAATCGTCATTCCTGGCCAGGTGACCTTCTGGGAATGGGAAACAGCCCTCGGGCACCTGGCCAGTTCTCTCTCCTGACGGGGGAGACCAAGTACAGACCCCAGACTCAGTTGTGGCCACTGAAGAGGTAACTACCATGGACTGTGCTTGCAGTGGGCAGAGTGGGCTGTGGGACCCGAGAGGACACCCCGAATCCAGAGCGAGGGACCTCTCCCTGGGGATGGCGTCCAGGCAGTGAGCCAGTGGGGAGCAGGACTGCCGACTTACATGCTCCTGTATCAGAGTCAGAAACTGGCTGGAGCTGATCCAAAGATCTTTTTTTTCTCTCTCACCTAGTGTTTTATATTAGAATTCACTGCCCACATTTTAAAATCCAAAATTTCATTTAAAAACTGGACTCCTGTCTCTTTAAAGAAATGGAAAGAGTCACAATGCCAAGGCACATTTTTACATGGTACCAACCAGCTGGATCTGAGTAGCTAGCATCCCCTTTCAAGAGGGTGTGCCCTCCCCAGTGTGCTGGTCCCCACACTCCTCAGCACTGAAGCTGACATTGGCTGAAGTCTGTGGCTGATGTCTTGTCACTCCTTTGTTTTACTGGAGGGCCTCTGGGATGTGTTTGTCTCTGACCTCGTATTACCCTGTCACTCTTGCCCTTCACCTTCCCCTCCCACCACGGTGCCCAATCCACAGTGCGCATTCAATCGGCATTTGATGAACCAAACGGGAAGTTGCCAGCTGCCCTGTATTGCAATGGAAACAGAGCAGCAGGGATGTGGAGGAGAAAACACAGGACTCAAGCCCAGGAGACGCCCGCAGTAACCTGCTCTGTGCCGCAATATGCCTAAAACAGAACCTCCGCCCCATCTAAAAGCTGCAGTTGGGTTACATGAACTACCAGGTCCCTTCCCGCTAGGACGCACGCCCCTTTCACAGTCCCCAATCAACAGCATCAAGGGGTTCCCATTAACTACTGAACTGCATCCAAATTCCAAGTTCTAGAACTTTCCAAGCCTACTTCCCATTGCTGCCACCCACTCAGCCATTTTTAAAATGTAATTTATCAATTATGTTTATCTATTACATTGATGGATTTTAAAACATTAAACCCACATTTTTTCTAAGCACTGCTTTAGCTCCATTTTGTATATTTTAACATGTCGCGTTTTTATTATAATACAGTTCAAAACACTTCTGTATTTCTTTTTTTTAAGATATATTTATTTGAGAGAGAGAGCGTGTGTGCACACATGTGCATGTGAGCAGGGGAGGGCCAGAGGGAGAGACAACCTCAAACAGACTCCCGGTGGAGCACCGAGCCTGATGTGAGGCTTGATCCCACAACTCTGAGATCATGACCTGAGCCAAAATCAAGAGTCAGGTGCCCAACCAACGGAGCCACCCAGACACCCCACATTTTCTGATTTCTAATCTCTTCTCCAACCCAAGAATTTTTTAGAAGCATATTTGATTTCTAAATATTTCCAAGTATTCTAAATAGTTTTCTAAAATCTTATAGCTATTGATTTTTAATTCAATTCCATATGGTCAGACAATGTACTCCATATGATTTCAACTATTTTAAATCTATTGAGACTTGCTTAATGGCCTGATACATGGGTCTATCTTGGTGAGTATAACAAATGCACTTCAAAAGTATATTTTTTCTTCAATTGTGAGAACACTGCTAAACAAATACCAATTAAGGCATCTACGATTTGCTGATATTTTTTTCCAGGTATTGCATCACCTGCTTAGGGTGGGGTGTTCATATCACCCATTTCCTACTTTGTCAGTATTTGTTCTACATGTTTTGATGCTTTGTTAGTAGACAAATCTACACTGACGGTGTTTTTGTCTTCCTGATGAACTGATCCTATTGCGATTATGAATTGGCCCTCTTTATCGCTAAAATACTTTTTGTCTTGGTGTCTGATTTATCTAATATTATTGTAGCCACTACAGACTTCTTATTCACTCTTTGATCTTTTTAAAATCCATTTACTTTTTTTTGTTGAGGTATAACTGACATATAACATTATATTAGTTTCACGCCCAACACTGAGATTCATGTAAGAGATACAAAGGCAAATTCTTAGCCTAGGACAGTACTTCCAGCTTCAAATATCTGGACGATATTTGACGATAAATGACGACATCGTCATTTTTATCCTTTAAATCAATGGGGGGAAAAAAAAACCAAGCCAGCCTTGCTGAATATGTACTAGTAGAGGAGATAAGTGAGCTTTTCTCCATGCCCTTTCTCCTTTCGGCCTCTCTCTTCTCAAAATGCTGCAGGAGAGCCTGCCTTTCCAAACCTACTTCCCATCGCTGTCATTCAGTCATCCATTTGTCCTTCCTGCTAGTCTCCTATGCTTTCTGCAGCAACCGTGTGCTCCCCTGAACAGCACACAGGGGGGCTTACTCGTAGTTGTCCTGCACAACAGGTATCCTCCCCATTTTCCTGGCTCTTAGACTCAGAGCTCCAAATCCGTTTGCAACAGCAGTGCCCCAGCCCTGGTGATGAATGGCAATTTGGTCTAATCCCAGCATTTCTCTCCTGTCATGTTTTCTCAAACATAAGACTTCCCAGCATCCATAGAGGGAAGAAGTTGCCATGTCTCCCAGCTCCAGACAATGCAAATTAAGGAAAGCTGCTGGAAGCCTTGGGGAAGCTTTGGTTTTCCTGATTAACTGGGTAGATGCAGATGGTATTATTTCTCCATGCGATCCCCACCTTGGACACAGCTGTGAAGCCTGGAGCTGCAGGAGCCATCTGGTAGCCATACAGGGACAAGCTATCACACTAAAGATAATAGAGCAACCAAACAAGAACAGAGGGGAGGTAGAACCTTGCTGCATCATCAAGCCCCTAAACCATCCTTCTTGGACAGCCTCTCTTTGGACTCCTTGTAATGTGAGAGAATTAAAAATCTTTATCGCTTTATCACTGATATTTGTCCCTGAAAGAATGTCTCCTCCTCACGTTTTCTCTGGCTTTCTGAATTCCTCCTGTTACAGTGAAGCCAATTTATATATGGTACCTAGGATAATGTCTGGCCCTTAGTAGGCTCTTTCTAAGTCATCCCTATTCCCACGCTCAGTTCCTTGTCCTTGAGACTCAGATCCAGGCTGTCCTTCACGTCCATAGCTCCCGTGGTTTTGTCTGAGCCAGCACATTGGTAATGGATCTCATAAGGCTGCCTACTTAAACTACCACTTCTTCTGGGTGTCTTCTCTCTTTTACTAGAGTATGACCTCTTGAGAGGGGAGGTCTGTCACAGTTTGCCCCCCACAATATTGTATTTCATCAAACCTAAGATGTTGTTAATTTTTAAATGCACCATTATTTTATTTTTTATTTATTTTTTATTTTTAAAGATTTTTATTTATTTATTTGACAGAGAGAGACAGCCAGCGAGAAAGGGAACACAAGCAGGGGGAGTGGGAGAGGAAAAAGCAGGCTCCCAGTGGAGGAGCCTGATGTGGGGCTCGATCCCAGAACGCTGGGATCACGCCCTGAGCTGAAGGCAGACGCCCAATGAGTGCGCCACCCAGGCGCCCCTAAATGCACCATTATTTTATGAACTATGAAGAAAGAAAAAAAAAAGAACTTTGCCAGTAAAATGACGACATCGTAGGGGAGGAAAACCTTTCCCTCCTCCCATCTAGATTCTTCTTGCTAGCCCAGTAATTAAATTGACAGAAGACAGACTGACAGGAGAGAAATAAGTTTAATTTTATCTGTGTGGGAGCTCCACAAGGACAGAAGAGACTCCAGGACAGTCAGGCAGTAGAGGCTTATCCTGAGCTGAGGAGAAGGGGGTAGGGGTCCTGGACTTCAAAGGGGAGGAAGACCACTCACAGGAAGATTGAAGAGCATATGTTGGGTAGACAAGTGTTTGCCCCGCCACGCAGATACATCTTTCTGATGTAAAAAAGTTACCTCCAGCAACAACTCTTTCCCTGGTACAGCCCTGCCCCCATCTACATACGTTCCGTAGTTAAGGGAGAGGTAAAGAGCACCTCTGGGGTCTGTTGGGCCTTGATCATCTTCAGCCAGAGATAATCTACAACCAGAGTGGCACATTCTAGGGTGGCCTGCCCTGATCCCCAACGACATGTTGTACAATATACGACATAATCTACTTTCAGACGTGTTACAGTATGGTGCCTTGCAGAGCTGAAGACTGAATACACAAACTGAAGATGGCCCGACTGTACACTAACACAGAACACTGACTTACAACCTGTGGCCACCAGTCTGGAATATCTGACCACAGCCTCTGTCACAATCCACCTCAGATGCCCCAGACTTGATTGATAACTGACAACTTCCCCAATTTTTGCCCCTGCTTCCAACTTAGGACCAACTGGGGAAGGCCACTAGAACCAACCACCTAGGATGCCCACTCCCAGTTTCCCGGCACCAGCAATCTCCAGCTAGGTGCACCTGCAGTTTTCCCCTTTGTCCGCTGTGAAGCTTTCCCACTCCTCTATGGGCCTTCGATGTCTGCCAAACCCAAGTGATGGTGGCAGCCTCCCTTCCTGCAGCAAGTTCAGAATAAATAGCCTCTGCCTGGTCCCACTCGGGCCCTCTTTGTTTATTTCCACAGAATCAGTGATTTCCCATGGCAGTACTTCTCATGGTAGTGCTTTTGTTCAGCCAGCAATTATCTTCCACGTACTGGGGGGAGTATGGATATCCAACTGGGGGATGTTCAGAGAGGGGCTTGGTAAGGACACCACTGACCATCACAGTCCAGCTGTGAAGCCGCTCAGGCCCGGGCTGAGGCAGAGGGATGAAGAGGGTGGGTTGGGCACAATCTGGAGAAGAGAAATGTCAGGTGTGAGAGGGAATCAAAGGAGAGGGAGAGGCCACTAACGCTGCGGGTGGAGAGGAAAGCCAGGGGAGATCAAGCCCTGTTAGCCAGGGGCTGAGGAGACTCTTAGACTGACTGTGACTACAGGGAAGTCAGGACAGGCACCAGGTTCTGGGGGGGGAGAGCTGAGTCACAGATGTCGAAAGAACATGCTCCTCATCATGAAGGGGAGGAGGGGGCTGAGGGCCAGCAGAGCAGCATAGGGTGTGATGCTCTGTTCACCTGTGCATCCTGTAAGGGACAAAGGCAAGACCTAGGGCCCTTGATTAACACAGTTGAATGTGACCCTCCATAGAAAGTGTCACCTGCTACTAGGCTGCATTTTGTTGATCTCTTTCCCATGGACATCACTAACCAGATACTGAATTAGGTTTAATACCAATCATATCATGACTTCATTCTAAGGGCTAGCACCACAGAATAAAAGCCAGTCATTTGTTGGTCTTTTCTCTTCCTAAAAGTCCCTTCTTCTAGCGTTATTGACGTCTTGGAAATGATGAGGTGTGCTCCCGGTTGCAAAGCTGTTACTGACAGGTGAGCAGAAGACTGGGGAATTCACTCAATTGAGTCCCTTCATTGAATTCTCCCCTTTAAAAGCCTCAGGAGGCCAAGTATAATTAAACAACATTAATTAAAATTCTAAAGAACAAAAAAGGGCAACCCGCAGGAGGGACAATGGAACAGCATCAAAGAGATGGGAAATGACAAAAATAGGAGAGATCACCATGCATTAAAGCCCCAGGAGGGTGACAGCCCAGCTGGAGCGCCTCCAGGAAAGCTGCGGACTCCAGCCCCTTAGGGCAAGGAGGAACCATGGGGCAGGAAGGAAGAGTCCCCTGGGCACTCAAAGGGTGTCCTTTCACTCTCCACAGACATCCAGGAGGTGCATGGCCTCTCTAGATCATAATTAAACGTTTTCCTAGGGTTACCTTCAGAAGTTTCTGTGAGTACAGAATGTACTACGGTCTTGTGGTTTTAATATGCTGCTGCATCATCTCAGTGTTTCGGCTTTTAGTTAAAAAGAAGGAATTCTAGCATCTTGTTAAATATCAGAACTACTGTCTCACATAAATTTCTCTAGCTCAACCTCCACTAGATTTAAAAATAAAGCATTTAAGCCCCCATCAGTGGTAGCTGCTCCAGTTTAAGGGGCTGAGGTATGCTGGAGATGGATGACCCCCAAGGTGGGCTTGTGGGGGCCACATCCCACCAAAGGCAGCCTGACACAAGTTTCCATTCCCAGAGACAACAAATGCTGTTCAACTTCTCGTCTATCCTGCCAGAGATAATCTACGTGCATTAAGCAAATACATGCACAAGTATATTTTTTACAGAAATGGTAGCATATATACCATCTATACAACTTTTGATTTTTTCACTTAAAAATATATTTTTATATATACCTTCCATGCCAGATTGTGCTGAACTGCCCTCACTGGGGATCTTTGGGAGTATTCCACTGTATGGATTTGTCCTCATTTGTTGAACCAGTGCTCCAGTAGGTTTCCTTTCTTTATTACATTCAGTGTTGAATAAGTAACCTTGTACAAGGGTCAGTTTCATCTGTGCAAATACATTTAGAGGATAAATTCTTACAAATATAAGTGCTGGGTCAAGGCATATGTAAAATGAAGATAAAAATAGCATCTACTTTCTTGAGTTCTTTTGAGGATTACAGGAGCTTTTGTATGTAAAATCATTCTAAAGGCTCAACAAATAGCCCTGTTGTTTTGGGCCCTGGAGGGAGAGGGAGAAGTTCCTAAACAAAAGTGAATTCATAGTCCCTCCCTTAAATGTTTAAAGTCCAGTAGGGAGCAATTCTCGACAGCAGAACACACAAGTAAGTGCTATCTTGGGCATATACACAAAATTCTAATAAGCACAAAGAAGAAACGGATAAATTCCAAGAGGAGAAGTTTTCACAAGAAATGCAGCTTACGCGCTGGATTTTGAGGAGGGGAGGGTTTAAACAGGCAGGAGAGGGCAGAGGCAACATTCCAGATGGGAAGAATTACAGAAAGCCCAGGCACCCAGAACTGACCCTCAGAACACTGAATTCTTGGAGATAAAGTTATTCAGGAACCACAGTCTCTCTGGATAAACCTCAAGCATGTGCTTCATTGGCAAACCTCTTATCACTCTGAAATAAATCAGGTAAGGACTGGCCAGATGGAACTTACACATGGTAAATGCTGGTGCAGAGCCCTGGTCGATTTCTCGTCATGGAAAGATGCTCTGAGGACTTAGGGACTCCGGGAGCTGGGAGGATCTTCCAGCTTCCGTATGGAACACCGACATCCCTGTGCCAAATTCCCTGAGAAATTACAGCAGAGCCTGATTCCTGGTATGTTCTTCTAGAATCAAAAGGAATAGTGACCACCAGGTGGCCTTGCAGAAGGCATCAATATTTCATCTAAACGGTGCAGCTACCACATCTGTTTTTACTGATAATGGTTTCTTCCTGGGGAATAGAGACTGATAGCTCGCACTTCACAACCTGACTTAAAAACATGCAGGCACTGCGTGGTCTAACTTGCTCTCTGCTCTCTCACCAGAGAGGCTTACAAAGGAAACCTGCAACTTGCAAGGTTCTTTGAAGGTCCAAGAGGACTACTGTACTTAGCTCTGGCATTCCGTGGGTGTGTCCTGAAGTGTCTCGTAGGTGGGGCTGAGTGATGGCGACTGCACAAGACCACGTTGCCTAGGACCCCTGACTGCCTCCCCATCGCATGTGAGAAGTAACGGGTCTCAAAACACGTGAAACTTTCCACTCAGGAAGGGAACATTTACAGATTTTATGGACAACGAATGCATTCCCCATATAGTAACTGTTGGGGCCATTTTATAAACTTCTTAGGTCAGCCCTGCCAACATCATTCAAGCTACAAATCTCAGGGCGATCTTTGGATCTCCCTCTCATCTCCCCATTCCACCGTATGCGGTCAGCCAGCAGGCTCAATCACTTGGACCTCTGCAGTTTTGCACCTGCATGCTCTTCTACCTTTCTCACTGCCGCCACCTGCTCTGAACCTCATCCCCCTTCCCTGCACCCCTGTAGCAATCTCCCGACCAGCCCGTCTGGCCTCATTCCCTCTCCATGCTGTTGAAGGCACCCAGGCATGGCCCCCCAAATTACGCCGCTTTGGCATATTGGTTATTCTGAGTTAAAGGCATTTGAGAAACAGCCATCTGTGCCTCAGAGGGCACTCTGAGCCTCCTTTTTATTCCTGGAAGCAGGAGACGAAATTCCTATGTGAAAGATGTCCCTGTCCCCCTACCAGAAGGAAATAACAGTGTCATCGTCAGGGATGAGACGTTGATACCAAGAGAGTTCTGGACAAACAGACCTTATTAAAGTAATTCCAGTCTTCCTTTCACCTCCCTGCATACTTCAGCTATTTTTCCATGACCGCCTGTCTTTGTTCAACCAACCGTCAAAGCATACAGCATCTGCCCTTCCATACAAGGGTGAGGGCGCCCCCGCCACATAGAGCTTACAGTGAGTGCAGGCTTCTCTCCCGCTGATCAGCTTTCCCTGAGGTTACCTCTCAGACCAGCAGAAAACCCTAAGAGGCTGGAGGGGAATCTTGTACACAGACACCAGAGACATCCTCAGAAACACGGACCCACACCATCTCTCTTGGGGACATGCTCGTGCCTCCAGACAAGAATCGAAACTCCCAGTCTGGCCGTCAGGACCCCCGTGGTTTGGGCCCTGCTGTCCACAGCCTCATCCCCTTCCCCTCTCCCAGTCCCTGCTCCCCAGACACGCTGGTCGTCTGGCATCTCTGGAGCGGACCGTGCGCAGGTACGACGTCTTCACCCCCTCTGCTGACTCAGCCTGCAGTCTGCTTCTTCTCCCCCTCTCTCCATGCCCCAAACCCCAGCTCCTGCTGACACTTCCCAAAGAGCCACCAGGCAAGGGCGTCAACCTCGGTGGAGCCATGACATTTCCTGTCCCCCCCGGAGGCCTTGCCCGGGGAGACTGTGTTTGAGAGGAAGCCAGATTCAATCCATCTCCATGGGAACGGAGTTCCAAAAGGCAGAGTTTAAAGCCTCTTCAGAAATACATGAAGTTTAAATTCACAGAGTTCTAGGGGAAATTTTCCCACTTCTTAATGCCATAATTCCATGTGCTCGACAGGCCCAGATGACCCCAGTTTGCCTTGCTATAAAATAAAATACTGGTCTGAGTGAAAACAGTGATTTCCAATTCTCCGTCCTGTGGAATTAAACCACCCCTGCATTTCCTCCTTAGGACTGTGGGTGCCTACGTCAGCGTGTCAGGCACAAACCCTGTTTGATAGTCAGACTGTGGGACGCGTTGTCACTGAAACCTTGCTTGCAAGGTTTTTAAAAGACATAATGACACCATTTTACCAGAATGATATATACTCATTATAAACATTCAGGTACTATCCAGATGCTGAAAACTACAAAAAAAAGTAAACAAGAAAATACCACAAAACTCCCCCAACTCCAACCTCCCATAAAAGTCCTCTCTCGTGTTGGGCGAGCACAGAAACTGGGATTGTGCTTCTCGTGTTATTTAAATAAAAGATATTTAATGTAATTTTACTTGTATTTAACAGAACAAAGAGGAATTGACGAGAAACTAAAGAAGTTGCTAAACTTGAGGTGAATGTGCCCTCAGCACAAGAGATATTCATTCCTCAAAGTTCCCGCTGAAATGAGGAAAATTCTAACTAGAAACAAAAGGTGTGAGAGTCCCTGTTTTTTAAGTTTATATTCGAGTCTTGGCACCACAGTGGAATTCATTCATTCATTCATTCACGGAGCACTCAGCACACATGAGACTGTCCAGGCACTAGCCAAGCAACCCTGCAATCAAGATATAATTTCAGCTGGACACGGAGCTAGGAAGGGAAATAAAGCAGGGAGGAGTGTTGCAGGGGCCACGACATGGACAGCCACGGAGAGCCAGAGAGCCGCTCTGGGGAGGAGAGAAGGAGCCTGTCCAAGGGGAGGGTGTGAGCCAAGGAAACGAAACACGTGGAGAAGGAGCATTCCAGGCAGAGAACTGTGTGTGCAGAAGCCCTAAGGCTCCGCCCATCGGAAGAAGGCCGATGTGGAGGACGCAGTGAGCTCCAGGAGGCATGGGAGGGGGAGGAAGCTGCAGGTCTCACCAGCCTTACATGCCTGGACGAGGCATTCACACGGTATTCACACATCCTGCGAAGCCACTGGCAGGTGTCGTGCACGGGAGCAACACGACCTGGTTGAGAAAAGATTGCTCTAACTGCTACATGGGAACAGCCTGCGGTGGGCTTGGGCGAGCACAGACACAGGAAGGCTGGAAGCCCGCTCGTTAGCAGGTCACTGCGGCAGTCCGGGGGAGGGAGGACAAGGGCGTGGGCAGGTCATGGTAAGGAAGGTGATGGGGTGCCAGACTCAGTCTACCTTTTGAAGGTGGCACCAGGAAGACCTGCTGGTGGGTGAGCATGGGGTGTGTGCTAGTTTCTGAGGACCCCTGGAGCGAGCAAAACCTGACCCACTGGGGGCTCGACAGCAGAGTCTCTTGTCTCGCGGAGCCGGAGGCTGGAAGTGCGAAGTCGGCAGGGTCTCGGGGGGGCTATGCTCCTCTGAAGCCTGCAGGGAGTCCTTCCTGGCCTCTTCCCAGCATCTGCTGCTTTGCCAGAAATCTGACTTGCCTGACGTGCAGCTGTCAAGCTCCAATCTCTGCCTTCGTCTCCACGTGGCCCCGCAGTGTCTGTCTTCTTATGAGGACACCGGGCACGTGGGGTTAGGAGCCTCTACTCCAGGGTAACCTCATCTTAACTGCTATATCTGCAAGGAACGTAGGTCACTAGGAACCCCCAAGACGGCTAGCAGGATTGAAGCAGCCTAACACGATAGATACCACCCAGGGGCGTCAGGGGTCTGGTATGGGTAGGGACAGGACGGCCCCTGAATAAAGAACAGGGCCCCGTCCCTCAGCCAAACCTGGTAGCAGGTGTATAGAGCATCAGTAGAGCCAAGTAACCTGCAGGCAGCAGGGAGGGTTAACCCAGGGCCCCCGCAGAGCACACGGCTGCACCAGTCCCAGGGCGGTGGGGGACACTGACGGCTCATCTCTGGGACGAAGGGATGGAAAGGGGGAAGAATGGGTTCTACGCCTGGGCCAAGTTCACGTGCAGGCACCAGCCACGGGAGCTGCAGACGGATGGATAAACCCAGACTGGACGGAGAACGTCCAGTATGCAGTGAACAGGGAGGGACTAGGGCTATAAAATTAGAACAATTGGTAAGAAAAGGAAACATTCAAGGAGCAAGAGAAAATGCTGCAGAGAGATTTGGGTAAGGGGATTTTGGAGGGGTCAGGGTCCCTCCTGCACACTGGGCTGCCTCCCAGCCTGCTCAATGGTGCAGAGACATTTCCCACGGCGCCGCACACCGGGTCCCTGTCGGGTCCTGGAGGGTCCCTCAGAGCGCTGGGCACCAGGACTGGCTCCACGCCTGTCCCCGCCACCCAGGGAAGCCATCCCAGTAAAACCTGAGGGAACCCCAGATATTCCTGAGCTCACATCATATTTCAACATAAAACATGTTTAGTAATTTCCACCTCCAGTCAGCAAAATAGAAAGTGTATCCTACGTGCCAGACATTAGTGCTGTGTAGCTTTCTCTCCCACCGACATTGAGGGAGAGTCTGATTGAGCTGTCTCATAAAACTAATGGGGTAATTCCTCATCTTCATATCCGACTCTTATTTAATTATTCTCCGAAGCACAAAGCCAATATTTGATACACGCACACACCCACATTTACCAGATTTATTTTGTAAATGTCCTTTTGCACACACATAACATTGCCTTATTACAAATTCCGTAAAGAGAAACTGCATATTGATTTATGATCTTGTTTTGATAACATTATAAAATGGATAAATTAATTACATTAGTTCTGCATCATTTTAATCCTGACTTGACTGCTTTTGTTATCTATCCTACAAGATAGGTCCCTAATTTTTTTCCAGTGAAATTTATAATAGTCCTTGAAATGCTTATTAGCATGTTTGACTGAATTGAAAAAAAAAAGCAGATGTTTATCTTAACAGAAAGTTAGAATGATTCAGCTGGTTGGTTTTATAGTGAGGACTGACTTTGCCACATAGTTTCTATAGCAGATATTTCACGTATACTTAATAAACAAAACATAGTTCCAAGGTTTTGATGAAAATATCTCCAAAGCACATGATCATTAAAAAGCATTATATCGAAAAAAATTGTCTCAGCAAAAGTGGAAGGTACTAATGATATGCTGTCGAACTGGCCAAACAAGTTGCCTCTAAGTCAAAGAGTAGTTGGGCTCATTAACAGAGACTTGGTAGTACTGAAAATGCCTTTTTTGTGTACTTCCCAGTAGCTGAAAAAGCAAATGACTCTTTGCTTTTAACAAAATTAAAAATAATCTTGGTGATAAATCAATGTGATTTTGGCATCTCACTCGAAAGGCATTCAAAGAACCCAGTGACAATGATGCCGTGAAGTTCTCTGTGTACTCTTTTTTGGACATTTTACTCACTATTTACATCTACAAAAAGGAAGATGCTGGACTGTGTCATCGCATAAATAAGTCACATTCATTAGGAGATGTAAGAAATAATTGGGAAAAATCCCCATTCATCTCATTAACAAACGTGTTTCCAATAAAATTACTTATATTTAATAATTATTAGTAAAAATTTAATATATGTTCTTATTTTTGATCATGTGCTACTAATACTTATAACTCAATACAGAGGACTTTTAAACACTTAAACCCTTACAGTCACAGAAAAGACAACAAATTTAAAGTTTTTAATTTATAAGACATAATCTTATTGTAATAAGTATGACAGAATGATCAACCAAAAATTTTCAACCATGAAACAAAGGAAAACAGAGACAAATCAAAAAACAGACTCTTAACACTAGAGTACAAACTGATGGTGACCAGAGGGGAGGAGCTGGGGGATGGGGGAGACAGGTGATGGGGACGAAGGAGGGCACCTGTCCTGATGAGCACGGGGTGATGTAGGGAAGTGTTGAATCACTATATTGTACGAAACTAATATTACACTGTATGTTAACTAACTGAAATTAAAAAAAACCTCTAAGGATGAAACATATGTACATTAATGTAAAATTTTGTGGGAGAAGTGGATTAAAACTATGAATCCATGGGTAAAAGGAAAACAAAATTTCAAAACGTTGGGGAAAAAAAGAGTTTGTTTACATACTTCAAGTAGGAGAAGGGAGACCCCATATCATCAGGACACTTAGATTCAACTGGATGCAACTTCAAATTCGTAAATCGTGCGTTCGCATAGCACATGGGAAATCACAGCCTTTGTAATGACTAAACGGAGGTGCAAAATCTGAGATATTAATTTTATAATGTGCATAATCATCATTTTCTGAAAGTTGTTTAGAGGTACATGAGCAAAATGTTTGCAGACCACGGTCCTAGACCGTTAGAGCTTGACGACCTCGCAACCCAGCCCCTCCACTCACCAGCAGCACAGTGTTACGGACGAGAACACCGAGCCCAGAGGGATTTGCAGACCACGGTCCTAGACCGTTAGAGCTTGACAACCTTGCAACCCAGCCCCTCCACTCACCAGCAGCACAGTGTTACGGACGGGAACACTGAGCCCAGAGGGAAAAAAGAGCGAGCCCCTCTCACTCCCACTCCCCAACCCCATCACCCCTGCTGGAGGCACACAGGCACAGACCAAATCCACCGTGGGGGGGAAACTGCAGGCACCCTGACCTCGTTCCAACATGGCATCAACAGCAGTGGCTAGCTCTCCCTCAAGTGGCCTGTGTCTCCAATGAATGTCACCTTGCCACGCTTCTGTGCCTCCTTGTCTTCTGGGCTGGCTCAGCATTCTGAGCCTCTCACTCCAACCAGGCGCAGAGGCTTAACAGCTCTCTGCTATTGCTAATTTATCAGAATCATGGGAGCTGCTATGAGCAAATGAAACCCAGAAGCCTAGGGAGACGTTAGGGACCGAGAGGGAGGAAAGGAGGACTCATGGGCCGGGTGCTAAAGGAAGATGCAATCCTGCAGGGACAGAGAGGAAGAAGAAGGCACTGACTACACCTGTTCCACGCCAGCCTGGGGTAAGACTGAATGACACCATGGCCAACTGTGTGGCTGGAGGCTTCCAGAGTCTCCTTCATTACCCAGCCTCTGTTATACTCGGTGTCAGTTCTTCGGGCTCAAGGATAGATCCAGAGCTGTGGCAGAGACATGACACCGGGGTCCATTAATATGGCAGGGCAGGCAGAAGATTTCCAAGCCTGCTTCAAATATGCAAAGGGTCATAAATTACATGCACTGATAGCCAACTTGTGATGTTCCAGACCCTGTTAAACTTGATTTTGTGATCTCAGCTCTCAAACCAATTTGATGTAATCACTAAAAAATATGTTTCCTTCAGGTGGCAACAGTATGTTACAACTGTAGCTTGAAATGTTAATGTTTATGTCCTACCCTGAAAAGGAAATTAATACACTTGGAATTTTTAAGTCAAAAACAACATAAAATGCTAAGTGAAATAAGTCAAGCAGAGAAAGACAATTATCATATGGTTTCTCTCATCTATGGAACATAAGAAGTAGGAAAATCAGTAGGAGAAGAAAGGGATAAAGAAAGGGGGGTAATCAGAAGGGGGAATGAAGCATGAGAGACTATGGACTCTGAGAAACAAACTGAGGGCTTCAGAGGGGAGGGGGGTGGGGGAATGGGATAGGCTGGTGATGGGTAGTAAGGAGGGCATGTATTGCATGGTGCACTGGGTGTTATACGCAACTAATGAATCATGGAACTTTACATAAAAAACCAGGGATGTACTGTATGGTGACTAACATAATATAATAAAAAAATATTATTATAAATAAAAAAAATTTAAAAAATAAAAATATTTATGTTCATTAAAAAAGAAAAAGGAAAAAAAGAAAGAAAAACAACATAAACAGAACCAAAATTCGTTCATAAGCCATTTAATTCGAGTTAAACTGAGCATGATATTTTGGAATAATATTTTGCTATTATTTTATTTAAAACATCTATATTCACCAAAGAGAACTACAAAGCATAAAACAAAAATGGCACCACTCAAATAACTTGCTGACATTTTAGGAACAAATTTTAAGTGTAGTGAATGAAAAGACAAGCTGTAGACTGGGAAAAAAGACTTGTAAATCGTAATCTGATGAAAGATTTCTATCCAGAATATAAAGAGAACCCTCAGAACTCAGCCATAAGAAATCTCAATAAAGTCTGTCTGGAGCTCAGTTAATCCTAATGTGCTCATGTCATCTTCCCAAGACTTGACAGATATGCCTCCATGATGAAATGCGGTAACAGAAGAAACTGGGTAAGAGTGCCAAGGCAGTGCTCTGTCCTATTTCTGCACCTTTTCTGTAAATCTGAAGTTTAGGAAAACTCAACAGAATGAAAAGAAGGAAGGAAAGAAGGAGGGAGGACGGAGGGAGGAAGGCAAGGCAAGGCAAGACCTAGGTATACAGGGTATCTGCAAAACCCCACAGGTAACCTCACGCTTAGTGGTGAAAGACGATTAAGAGCCCTTAAGATTACGAGCAACACAAAGGTGTCAAAAGGCACCCCCGTACCATTTTCTATTCCACATTGTACTGGAGATTCTAGCCGGGCAATTAAGCAACAAAAGGAGTAAAACGCATCCAGATTGGAAAAGAAGAAGTAAAACTATTTCTATTTGCATATGAAATAATGTCATATATAGGAAATCCTACGAATAAAAAAAATTACTGGAACTAATAAATGGGTTCAGTAAAGTTGCCGGATATAAGAGCAATGCACAAAGATCAACCGTATTTCTGTACACTTGCAGTGAACTATCCAAAAATGAAGTGAAGAAAACAACTCTGTTTACAATACCATCAAAAAGAATGAAACACTTAGGGATACGTTCAACACAGAAAACGAAACTTTATATTCTAAGCTATGAAACATTGTTGAAAGAAATTAAAGAAGATCTAAGCAATGGAAAGACATCCCATGTAACGCTGTTAAATTTATCTCCAGATTCAAAGCAACCCCTACCACAGTCCCAGCTGTGACTTCTTTATAGAAATTGATGAGCTCTTCCTAAATCTGTTATGGAACTGCAAGTAACCCAGAATAGCCAGAACAATTTTGAAAAAGAACAATGTAGGAGGGCTCACATGTTCCAATTTCAAATCTTACTACAAAGCAACAGTAATCAGGAGAGTGTGGTACTCGTGCAGCGGCAGACATACACACACACACACACACACACACACACACACACTAGAGTTACAGTCCAGAAATAAATCCATACTGCACGGTCAACTCAAATTCACAAGGATGCCAGGACCATGTATTGGAGAAAGAACAATCTTCTAAATCCTCACCTCCAACACCCTTCACACTGATGACGTACTCCTATTGGTCAGGCCTAACACACGACCCAGTAAGAAGAGACGGTTTTCATCGCAGTCATTCTGGTGACCAAAGTCATCACATAGGAGCTCACCGAGTCTCTGCACTTTGTGGCTAAAGAACTCAGCAATTTGCTCAAGGACACACAACAAACTCTTGCCAGTGGAGAGAGGACTAGCCGGGTTTTCTGCCTCCCGAAGCTGGGTTATTTCCATACCTTGAGTTTGCCTCTCTAAACTATGTCTCTTCCATGGAGATAGGAAGAAAACAACAAACCAAGTCAATACATCAGAGTGACCAAAAAAATAGACACCCACCCCCACCGTACTCCTTCCACTGGCCTGGCAATTCATGAGCAAGCACCTCTTCTTGATTAAAACATGCACAGATCTGGAGAGAGTTCTAACAACATGAACGGTCTGATTGAGAAAAGAAAACCGGTTCTCTCTTCAAAATGTAACTGAATATTCCATTTGAATTAATGCCTGGGTTCATGTGTCAGCTGCTGGAGATTTGATTTTTCCATGAATCATAAAGATCATCTGAATGATGGGCTGTGCACTACCCGTTCCTAGTTCCCCCTCTTCCCTCCAGACCCCATGCCCTGTGGCCCACTTCTGAGACTGGGAGTTGTGCCAGAGGAGAGGGCTCACATCCCCACAAAGGGTGCTGGGGGCTTCCACGCCATGAAATGTATCCTATGCTGACCGCAGAGAGGGTTACAGACATCCTCCCCTCTTCTTCCTTAACACAAACCGTGCAACTTCGTTCTCTTGGGAAAAGACTGAAGCATTCCTCTCCAATCACGCCTCCTGCTCCCCCAGATCTAACAGGGCGGTGGGCTGTCCTGACCCCGGTCTTTTCCTCTATTCATGTCCATACGTGCATATGTTAATATGCACTTACTTTATTAGAATGGAACCCCACTCTAACACTGTCCCACCTTTGTAATAACACGTCTGCACACCGGCCTGCCTTATTCTTGAGTGCCCCGTGGTGAGACAGCCCGGACCGGCGTGCAGCTCACTCATGGTGTGGAAGGACCTAGTCCCAGGACTTTCTGTGATTAGCTCTCTCCATCCCCACGGTAACTCTATGAGATAAATCAAATCATGACGCTGAATTTATAGATGAGGAACCTGAAGAAGTAGGTCATTTTCCCAAAGACACACAGCTAAGTGACGGAGAGGCGGATCAGGCCCGGGCCGTGTGGCGCCAGAATGCCACGCTTTTACCCGCGAGGCTGCGTGACTTCATGATGGAAACGCTCGATGATGCATTTAAATCCTTCCTTATTACAGAATCTTTAGATTGCTTCTAATTTTTCACCGTTATCAACAATGCTGTAATTACATCCTCATACATGTAATCAAGTCCATCAATCTCTCCTCGTGCAGCTTCTGAATGCGAATCTTGTGTGGGAAGGGCTTCAGCCCTGGCTTATAAATAACCCTTCATCTTCTTCTAGAACTTTCATGGTTCGGCTTAATTCATTTAGCACTTGAGCCCCTGTGGAACTTGTTTTGATATATGGCATAAGTTAGAGGTTTAATTCGATTCTTTTCCATGTGGATAGCCAGTTATCCCAATATCATTTTTGAATAGTCTTTTGGTGGGGGGGGGGTGAGGAAATATTTCCCAAGAAAAATCTCTTAAGACTTAAAACTTTACATCAACACATTAAAATCTACCCATGCTTAACCAACTGTTGAGAAATAAACTGTCATCATAACATGGTTCATTAACAGACAGGGAAAATCCCGTTTACAGAATGGGGACAAGGAGGACAGAAGCCAGAGATCTTCCCCCACACCAAACCCACTGAGGGGATAATGTTATGATGGATGGATGCTGGACTTAGTTCAGGTCCTGGCTCTACCACTTAAAAAACCAGTTGGTCGGAATGACTCCCACAACGTCTGTGCCTCTGTTCCCTCACCTGTAAAAGGGGTGATGGTGACACTTGTCTCAGAAAGAAGACGTCGTGATTAGAGCACCTGGCCCGCCCTAGGTGTACCATTCACCGTGTAAAGTCTGAGTTCCCATTTAATGTCAAGGAACTAAAGTGTCCCCACAGGCAGTCCTGCTCATATACCCAAAAGCCTTTACATGGTGCAATGACCACTATTCGAGAAGTGCTGTTTGTGTCCATGGGACATTGTACAATGTGCTCAGTTGGACCCTGGCTCCCAGGGACAGGTTTCCAGAAGTAAGTGCAAACGTGATTGTTGATTTCTGAATGTGCCCCCCCGACCACCCCTTACCACCCTCCCTGACTGCCCCCTCCCCATGTCTTCAGCCTCTCCTCCTCTCTGTTGACTACTCTTAATCAAGTCCTAAGCATGTCAGGTCTTTACCACCCCCCCAACTCCACACACCCCTCTAGTTGCTGCCCACCCAACAACCTAAAAGACGGGGTGCAACCTTGCTGTACTCATGTCCTGTCCTCCCTGGAACTCTCCGCCGACTGTAACCTGGCTGTCACCCCCAACTCCAGACCGGCCTCACCAGGGTCAACAGGAATGTCTGCGTGCGCAATCTCGTGAACACACTTTGGTCCTTCTCCAGCTCGACCTCTTGGCATCCATGGGCCTTGACTACTTCCTCCTAAGACACCCTCCTATCTGGGATGTCAGGATGCTAGCGCTTCTTGCAGGTGCTCTAAGCACGTTGCCACTTCTTCCCAGTCTCCTTCAGAGCGCCTTGCCCTCTGCCGAACCCCACCGGCAGCTCTGGTCTGGGCCCTCTTCCCCTTTCCCCACAGACATTCCCTGAGAGCTTCTACAGCACGGCTGTCATGAACCTTCACGTGCTGGTGGCTTCCGAAGCCATAAATCCATCCTTGACCCTGTTAGTCCATCTCGTATGTATGTCCAACTTCCCAACAGGCAGTTCTGTTTGGCCACCCGCCTGAGCACAACATAACCAAGTTACATGTCACCATCACCCCCATCCCACCCATCAGCTGTGAGGATGGCTGGGTGCTCAGGCCATTCTGCTCTCCACCTTGCCCCTCTTCTCAGGCCCTTTCCATGCTGCCCCTAAACATCTCCTGAATCCATCTCCTCTCTGGCTTCACAGTCACCATCCTGGTGAAACCACATCATGTTGCAACTGGATTTCTGCTGCCACCTCCCAACTGGCCCCTCCCTGCCTCCACCCCTCCTTTCTCCTGTCCTGTCTGGCCCTGCAGTCAGCTCCAAAATCTCACATCTGACCTTGTTATTTCTTTGCCTTAAGCCCATCAGTGATTCCTCATTGTGCTTAGAAGAAACTTCAGAGTTTTTTAAACAGTTTACAACCCTGCATAATCTCAATTCTGTATCTCTCTCCAGCATTACCCTTTACCAGCCCCACCCCATTTCCCTGGCACACACACATTCCCCTTACACTAAACATTTTCTGTTTCCCCAAATGCCCCTTTTGCTGTTCCCTCTGCCTGAAATATTCTCTATCCAGCCCCACCATGACCACAACCACTTTCTACCCAACTCACTCTTTAGATTTCAGCATACAGCTCACCTCCTCAGGGAAGTCCTCCTGATCCTCTCCCATGGGCCATGGCCACCAAGACCACCCTTAATCGGGATTAGGTCTGCCTCATTCAGTTACAAGTTCTGCTCAGCTGTCTGCCTCCCTCACTGGTCTGACAGCGTGGGGACCAGGTCTTTTGCTACTATCTTCCATCACCTAGCACAATGCCGGATCAGAGTTGACACTCAAAACACTGAAGGAAACAAGAATCTGTCACCCCAAAACATGCCTCCTTGACATAAAAATTATTCTAAGCTGAAGGCAATTAAGAAGCAGCGAACAGGTGACAGCTCTCTCTACCTTCCTTTTCTGCCTGAAGGCAGGATGCACCATTCTCCTTTTACTGAAGATAGACAACGGAGGCACCAGAGGTGTCTGCAAGCATGGGCTGCTCCACTGGCTTCCTCCCAGGTGACCACCTTCCCTCAGCCTGCCGCCCTTGGACGCCCACCGCCTTCCTGCATCCTGTCCCTTCTCTGCAAATGCATATGCTGTGTAAGCCAGAGTTCTAAGGCACTGTGTTGAGTTACTCTTCACTTAGGTTTCTCCCATGTAATGCATACTGCAGGAGGTAGTCAACTTGATCTCCTGTTAATCAGTCTCTGTTACAGAGTTCCAACTGAAAACCTAATGCAGGTGGGGGTGAGGGTCTACCTCCTCCTCAGCGTATTTCTGGGTGAGACATGCTTTCGGGGTACTCACCATTTTATCAGGATATATCATATCGACAACCATGGTCTTCCAACCAGAGAGTTAGTCAAGGTTAAGTGGGAGATATAATTATTATTTTTTATTTTTTAATGATTTTATTTATTTATTTGATGGAGAGAGATAGCCAGCGAGAGAGGGAACACAAGCAGGAGGAGTGGGAGAGGAAGAAGCAGGCTCCCAGTGGAGAAGCCTGATGTGGGGCTCGATCCCAGAATGCCAGGATCATGCCCTGAGCTGAAGGCAGATGCTTAATGACTGAGCCACCCAGGCACCCCGGGAGATATAATTAATATGGTCTTTTTTATTGGGAAAAAGTCATCATCAGCATTTACCAAAAGAAATTCTTTTTTTTTTTAAAGATTTTATTTATTTATTTGACAGAGAGAGACAGCCAGCGAGAGAGGGAACACAAGCAGGGGAGTGGGAGAGGAAGAAGCAGGCTCCTAGTGGAGGAGCCTGATGTGGGACTCGATCCCAGAATGCTGGGATCACGCCCTGAGCTGAAGGCAGACGCTTAACGACTGCGCCACCCAGGCACCCCAACCAAAATAAATTCTATTTTAAAACTATTATAGATGAAATGCCATTTATAGCAAAAATTGTGTTTAGAAGAACATCCTTGGGTGCTTGGAGTGCCTTCCACTCCCCACTGCTCCACAGATGACCATTTCCAGCCTGACCCACAGAGGAAGCACCCTCACCTACAGACCCCAGAGCCTGACCCTGTCTTCAGGAGACCTGGGACATTTGGCCCTAACAACTGAACCAAAGGCATCAGGACTGAGCAGAGAAGGGGCCTCTGGAGGCCTTGAATCCTCTGGTTTTCCAGCCGTAGTACTCAACACCACATTTCCTTATATTCCAGCTGTGTTCTCTGACACACTAGTGAACAGAGTCACATTTTCCTGACATGATCTTCTGAGCTAAAAGTAACCCCATGCCCCACATATGCCCCTTCCTATGTCCACCGAGGATGACTGACCACTTGCCACAGCATCTCTCTGTGCTTCCCCCCAGCTAGGAGCAACCTAAAGAGTTACTTTACAAAATCACTGGGAATTTCCATTTTTCCCTATCCAACTTGTCTATTAAGCATTGAAAGAGGCAACATTGCAGAGAACATGGAGTTGCAGTGATATAGATCTGAGTTTGAAGTTGACGATTTACCTCACCTGCCTGGGATTCAGCTGTCTAACCTGAAAAAATAGGAAGAATATACCAACTTCATAAGGTTGATTTGAGGATTAAATATGATCACATATGTGAAACACCTAGCAATACATACCTTCCTTCTCCTCCCCCATATGCTGGGGATTCAATAAGGTCAGGCCCAAAGAAAGTCACCCAAGCTCAAGGACAGATCAGCAAACGATGCTTCCTAATTGTCAAGGCTCCAAGCCAGGCTCTAAAGGAACTTTGAGGAAATCCCTTTTCACAGCAGCAATTAAACGACTGAGCAGAGAAACTGGAGTGGGTCTGGGTATCCATCCAAGGGAGGGCTCCTAGGTGAGCTCAGAATTCCAGGCGGTGTCAGCCAAGAGAAGAAGGCCACAGAGTCACACGGCCTTCAGTGCAGAGGATCCAAAACACTTTATCTTGACCCACAATTGGGTGACCACCCTCATTCTCCTGAGAATCTCCTGTTTACATACCAAAAGTTCTGTGTACTGGGAAACCCGTTCGTCCCGGCGAAACCAATATGACTGGTCACTCTACCCAAGATAGTGAAGCCCCTGGCTGATGAGCATCCAAGGGAAGTCTCTATTCGTAGGAACGCAGCAGCTACGATGGGGTTTTCAGGGCATTCTGAGTCCCCTCTGGGGTCTGGAGGTGCCAATGCCCCCTCAGCCAGGCCTTAGAGTTCAGGGACTCATGCCCATGGCTGCACATGTGCATCTCCTGGGGAGTCGCCCAGAGCCTGTGACTTACTTACTCTGATATGGCACCTGGGCGGGTAGTTTCAAAACACACCAGGTGACTTTAAAGCAGAGTCAGGGTTGAGGACCACTGGGTACATTCTTCACAATAGCATGTCTCCATGTTCATCCTTCAGAAACTTCAAAAAGGCTTTTGAATATTAAAAGTGAGATTTAAGAATATAGAAGGCCCTCTTTATGCATGTGTAAGCAAAACTAGAAGATGCTTACAAATGGAAAATGCTAACACTCATAGTAAAACTGTCCAACAATTAAGAGTGAATACACAAAAAAGGGCTTTTGAGGGCAGCTTTGTCTTCAACAAAGATCTGAGGGTTATATATTTGAATTATGATGTTCCTTCAAAGTAGTTACTACATGAAGACAAGCCATAAAACCTATTTTAATGATGGTGCCACTATGGACACTTAAATTTATTTGAGAGAAATTGTCCTTTGAGACTGAGGTAGGTTTATTAAGATGTCTTGCTCTTTGGCTGCAGATTTAACCTCTGGAACCAAGTCGGGTGAGTTGGTGGTTAACCAAACCGGGAGGGCTCACTGTGGGTGTGAGGGCTAAGTAATACAGTCCTCAGTGGCTAGCGCGAGTTGGCACAAGGCACGGGCTCAGTGACTGAACTTAAATGAAGAACTATGACAATGATCACAAGTAGCCTTGAAGGTCATTCTCAAAGAGGAGATGAGATGGTTGGAGCAATGTTGGCCTCATTGGAAGGGTTTTCCACATGGGTAGTGTTCATGCCATGTGTTTGTTACAAAGACCACTTCAGCTCTTCCCAAAGACGTTGAATGGCCCGTGGCAAAGTCACGGTAGCTCCAAGAGATGATTGGCTGTGTCGTTGGCGCCTTCACAGGGGGACATTCATTATAGCAAACAACCCAAAGGGTACGTCATACCCGTGTCCGTGCAGGCTCAACACAAGCTGCTAGCATGTGGAGAATGGGGGTGGACTCCCATTAGCCAGGATGCTGAGAAGGACGTACGACACCAGAATTCCTGTTAGTTATGTTACAAGGAGACGTACAGCAGTTGTTGGCCCAGGGTCCTCTGCTAGTTATGATCAGCACACTTTCTCCAAAAAAGCAGACCCGGGTGGGAAGCTGAGTCATCATCGGGATATGGCGCGGTGAGCAGGAACTCACGAGGAGGGGGTGAGTGGATAAACTCAGGACCACTTCTCGCGGTAGGGAAAGCCCTTCAACAGGAACACAGCACTCGACCACAATGGCCAGGATGCTGCCCTCCTCCTGAGGACGACACGGCCCACGTTCACCCCTCCAACTATGTTTTCCTTCGTATTTCCATCACCGTCCAACCTTGCTTCTGCCTGTCATGTCTTTTCTCTGTGTTACACATTAGGTCGTGTTACGTCAGATCCCGTGAGCCTTAAGAAATTTTTGTCTTTTTAAGATGATTTGCAGCTTTCGCTCTATTATGAATTGACCTTATTTATTATGAACTTACCTTCTATTTCCCTGCTTTCCAAGTTTATGAAGGTCAGGAGATATACCTAACCCATTGTATTCTGACAACACTTGGTAGTACTGGAAGATTCTCATGTAAAAAATTTTTTTTAAAGAAAAATCCATTCATTCATTCATTGAATTTTGATTATACCAGGTGCTTTTCTTAATGTTGGCAATTCAGGGATAAATAAGACAGATAAAGTCTTAAAACTCATGGGGCTTACATTCTAGTTGAACAAAGCAAATACACGAGAGAATAAATAGTTACATGAAATAATTTCACATGGCGAAAAAACGAAAATAAGTGCACTTAGAAACTCCTGTGAAAATGTTCGTTTGTAAATAGGAGAAAACTGCCTCGCCTGGGAGATTTTAGAGTGTCTGTTATGTGAATCTAGGATAGCTAAAAATAGCATTGTCAAGGCAGAAACATGGAAGGGAGGGTCCCGCTCAAAAGATTGCAAATGCACGTGGGCTCGGGGGCCTGGGGAGCTCCCGCGCCCTGGACAAGCCGGGCTAGTGCACTTGGCAGTCCCAGAAATCGAGTGTTCCTCCTGCCAGCGCTGCTGGGATTTCTGCCAGTTTGCTCAGGGTCTATGGCCTTGAGTGATGCACGGAGAGGGAAGATGGAATGACTTTGTCATGCCTCACCTGAATGTAATGTCCAGCAGGTATTACAAAAGTAATATCGCACCATGAGAGGTGGACAAAAATGGAAGCAAGGAGCACCTAAGGGCCTGGAAATAGACCCATCATATTTAGCCTATGGGGAAGCAGTAGCCGGAAGTAAAGATGACCACTGTGGCAGGTGTCCCCTATCCAGGGCCTGCTGTGCCAGGCGTCCGGAAGAGGCATCTGCACACTTTGCCCAAACAAATTCAAGGACCAGTGTGAGCCAGGCTCCACGTGGTCACACCCGAAGAAATAGATCCAGCAGTCAGAAGACATTTAAAATAGTTCTGTTCCTTATTTGCGTTTTGAAATAAACTCCTCCAAATCCCCTTTTGTCTCTCCTCTGCGTTCACATACCTTCTGAGGTCCGGAGCCCCGTCCCGTCCTTCCCCTCCATCTGCACCCAGAGCCGCCTGAACACCTACCCCAGGGACAGGCTCTTGCGCTTCTTTCTCTCCCCTCCCCTCCCATTTCTCTGGTCCTGTACCGCTGATCTTTCTCCCAGCTCTGCACCACCCAGAGTATGAGACAAGCAAGCCAGAGGTCATCGTACAAGGCAGGGAAAGGGTGATGTTGGAAAGACAAAGACAATGATACTTTCACTAGGCTGGGACCAGGGCAAGTGGCAGAAAGGGGAAAGGCTGAGAACATCCACGTGTTAATACGTATGAGAAATGACTGTCATAATGGCCCGGGGGATCCCCGTCCCCATTTCCAGGCCCTCTGCAATGGGACACACTTCTCCTGAAGGAGTCCTGAGATGGGAAGGAGACTGGTTTAGCCTGCCAGAGCGTGAGCCTCCACATGGAGGAGGAGAAACCGAGGCAGGACCTGGGACCAGACACACAAGCGAGGCAGGTGCACTCTGCAGCCCCAGTGGGGCCGCCTGACGACACAGTCCCACAGGGGCTCCCAGCAGAGGTCATCCACGTACACAGCATTAGCTCGTGCGATCCTTCCAGCACAAGGTCATTCTCTCTAGTCTGGACATGAGAGAGCGAAGGTCTGCAAAACTCAGCGCCTCGCTCAAGGTCACAGAAGCACCAAACGTAAAACTAGGATTGGTGCCCTGGTCTGCCTGATTTGGGGTCTCATTCCCACATGGTCCTTCGGCTCCCTTTCAGTGAGAGCCATGAGTAATGTCTCCTGAGAACCGTTCCTCCTGTTCCCCTGGAACAGTCTCTCGCTGCCCATCCCCCACTGCCTGGCACCTGCCTGACTCGCTCGCGCACATCTGTACTGCCGGGAACGCGGACTCCGAATTCCAGCTGGCGCTCAGTGGCACCGTCTGTATGGTTAAGGACACCGTTCTGTCGCCACTTCAAGGCATTTTAGTGGCTCTCCTAATGTCTTCATTTTTGCTCACTGCTGACTCTCATTTATTAGTTCTAAGAATCAATATCCATTGCGGGGTGTTCACGAGGGGCCACTCCACAAGCTCTCGACGGGCATGTTTCACCTTCCCCCACGCGAACTGGAACACGTTGCTGTCAGCATCCCTCTCTAGCCCATGCAGAAACTGACGCTCAGAGAGTCATCCAGCTCGTAGGGGGTGTCGCTGGGAGGCGCCCCCAGGCCTTTGATGATGAAGTCCGAGCACTGAGACTGGTGGATTATACTCCGTGGTGTTCTGGTGAAGGGTTCACGACTGGCTCTATGAGGACAGGAAAGCCGTGGTGTGTGCGTAGCCTTTGCGGATTCCCATGGTGTAAACGCTCCCATCAACGTCAACACCAGGCCGACAGAGTGACGTCACTGAGGGCAAAGCTGCGAGAAGCAGAAAATGTAGGAAGAGCCTGCACCCCAGGCCTCCCCTCCAAGACACAGACACGGCCTAGGACACGGAACGTGGGGATCCTGGCTGGTGGCACAGCCGTCCACCGGCCGTCATGAAGCAGGAACGCTGATAAAGAGCGCAATCCAGAAAACTGAGCCGACATTTAGATGCCCCAAACCTGTTTCTGCTTTCCTGCGGTGCCCCAACTGGTCCCTGGCCACTGCAGGGCAGGCCATGTTCCAGGACGCGTCATACAAACCGCCTCGTCCAGAGCGAGTTCCCCCTCTGGATGAAGCCCCTTCCCCTCACGGCCAGCAGAGGGTGGCCCAGCCAGGGTGCTGGCCTCGTGGTCTGGGGGTTCCAAAGGAGCGCAAGGAATGGTGTGCATGTCTCCCTGGGCATGGACACTCAGAGAAGCAAGTCAAGTCAAAGAAGAATGCGAGGCCGGGCATGTGGGCTCTGAGCTCGGAGACGCCCGCACAGGATTCCCAGTTCCGCCCGGTGTGAGTCGCGGGACCTCAGACGAGTTCCTTAATCCTCCCGTACCTCAGTTTCTCCATCTACAAAATGAAGATACCGATGACATCATCCTCACAGAGTTACGAGCAGTACGTATGTTAACATATATCAGGCTCCCAGCACAGTGCCTGGCGCATAAAGAGGCTCAGGAAGGAAGAGCTCTCGTGGGCGAGGATGCGGAGAGAGGGGAGCCCTCGTGCCCTGCTGGTGGGATGCAAGCTGGTGCCGCCGCTCTGAAAGAGTGTGGACGCTCCTCAGAAAGTCAGAGAGCTACCCTATGATCCAGAAACTCCACTGCTGGGCATTTACCCAGAGGATACAAAACACTAATTTGAAGGGACGCACGCACCCCGGAGTTTACAGCATCCTCATTACAGTAGCCAAGATATGGGATGTCTTGTCCCATAGCCCAAATGTCCACGGACTGATGAAGAAGATGTGGCAGATATATAAAATGGAATATTACTCGGCCAACAAACAGAATGAAATCTTGCCATTTGCAACATGGATGGAACTAGAGAGTACTGTGCGAAGTGAAATAAGTCGGTCAGAGAAAGACAAATACCAGATGATTTCACTCATATATGGAATTTAAGAAACAAAGCAAATGAGCAAAAGGGGGAAAGGGAGAGAGACAAACCAAGACGCAGATGCTTAACTCTAGAGAACACACTGATGGTCACCAGCAGGGAGATCGGGGGCGGGGGATGGGGATTTCGGAGTGCACTTGTGATGATGAAAACCAAACTCTGGGCATGATCAGCTGTTGCTCCAGGAGATACTGGAGCCCGGACAGCAAGAGTATGGACCACAGACAGCATGAGCGGCAGGGGCAGACAGATGACAAGGGGGCAGAATCACACAGGGAGCTTTACACAAACATCCTGATCCGAGCTTTGTGCTCTAGAAAGAAGGCCTGGCAGGCAGGAAGAGTAGATCAGAGCAGAGAAGCGCAGAGCCCCTCAACACCGATGAGTGATGGTGAAGGCTTGTGCTCAGAGCAGAGATGCTACGAGGGTTTGGGGGTTCCCAGAGAAGGACGAGCCTGGTGTGCTAATGGTGCAGGTGGGTCAGGGAGAGGAGGAATTCCAGGCTCAGGAGGGCCTGGCGGCCAGCAGGATGGAGAAGGTGTGGAAAGGACACAGAGGTGGAGGGTGTGCGGGTGTAAAAAGAACACGGCAGGTGGGGACGGTGGCAGGCTGCCGGGGAGGTGAGTCTGGAGCGCTGGGGGCCGAGTCGGGTGATGGCCGGCCGGGGGGGCCCCATCTCCTGCAGCCAGCCTCCTGTGGCCTCCCCTTCAGATGCCAAAGCTTTCACCGAAAGTGATCTAAATCTCCGTAGAGGCCGAGTCCTGAAAAACCAGCGAAAGGATAGAAGAGTCTTTGTGTGAGGAGCTGGGGAGGGGATGAACAGCGGCTGGTGGCCAGAGAGCAGCTCTGCGGGCAGTAAATAGAGCCTCGCGGAAATCAGAAGGAAGGGAGTGTGTTAGAGCCTCAGCACAACCTCTCCGACTGCCTTAAATAGAAGAGACAGTCAAAGAAATTAGAAAACCAACACTCCGTTTTAGGGTGAATCTTTTCCCCATAAAATAAATTAGTCTTCCATTATTGTGGGTACGAGAAGCTTTTGAAAATAACCAAAAATGGAAAGCTGGAGAAAACCATAAAACAGCTTTCAAACAAACACTGCCATTGTTAACGTTTTAAGGCTTTTCCCCTCCAGTCCGTTTTGACTGTGGCTACTCCTCGGGAAGTGGGAGTCCTTTCTTGGTACAGTTGATCTGTGCGTGTGGGGGTGAAATCTTTGTATTTTGCTTTACAGAAAAATTAGCCTGAAAATGGAACATTTCGATACAGAAGAATTTATCAGACACTAAGAGAAATATTAAACACTCAATGGGAGAGGGGACGTTTATCAACAATCAGTTGGAGAAAAGCATCACGTATCTTCTCCCTTGCACTAAGACAGATTGCTGATGGATTAAAATATGTTTTTAAATCAAATCCAAAAACTAGAGCAAATATAACTGAATATTTATCGAACTTCTGGGAAGGGACTGTCTCCTTTCTCAGTTGAGACTCGGTAGAATAAATCAAACATAAACTACAAACGATTAATATTCTCTGTCCTTGGAGAACTCAATCAAATCAATAAGAAAATCACTAACCCCCTCATGATAAAATGGCAAAAAATACAAAGAGACAAAAGAGAAATACAACCAGCCAACAAATGGAAAAATGGTGGGACTCCAGAAATAATCAAGGAAATATAAATTAAGCACAATGTTACCCTTTTTCTTTTACCCATTAAACTAACAGGCTTTACAAACTGTACTCAGTAAACAACCGGGAGAGGCTGGTGATGTTGTGTTAAGAACCAACCACAAGAATTCAGTGGCTGAAAACAAGGGTGATAAACTCTCTCTGTAAAAGGCATAATAGTAAATATTTCAGGTTTTGTGAGCCACAGTGTTTGTTACAACTCTTCAACTCTGTCATTGTAGCAAAACAGCAACCACAGATAACCCATAAATGACTGTGCATGCTGTATTTCAATAAAACTTTATTTAAAGAACGTAGTGGGCCAGATTTGGATTGCAGGCTATAGTTTATCAACTTCTGGCTTAAATGGGCTTATTTCTCCCTCCTGCTACATGTCAAATTGCAGGGACATTCTGTTCATTACAGGCAGTCAGGGATCTGAGCCTAATGGCAGCTCCAAACCCACTTCTCGTCCTATGGCTGCTTCACTGGGGGATTCTAGAAAGTCATACGCAGGCTATTAAATGCTCCAACCTAGAATCGACACACTCACTTCTGCTCACTGGCCAGCAGGAGTTCCCCAGCCTGCCCAGCAACAAGGGGGCCGGGAAGATCTGGTTTGCCGCCAGCCAGAGCTGGTTACCCACAAGCTGCACTATCGCCTCAGTCGGTACTAGTGAGGATGGGGGGAAACGCAGCTTGTACGTGCGAGGAGGTTGCTGACACAGCAAATGAAGAGACAGGTCACTCAGTCAGACTGAATTTCAAGCAGGCAGCAAACAGCTTTCTAGAACCCAAGCATGGAGTGCCCCGTGTCTCCAAGGCTGTGGCCGCGAGGTGACAAACCCTCGTGCCAAGGACGTCGCAGTGAGATAGAAACAAGAGCTCAGGTCTTCAAACAGTGCATTTCCCAGGTTCTTCGGTCCATTCAGAGGTCTGGTGTCTCCTGTCATGTGTGAAAGGAATTTTCTGAGGTTACCCTCCACTGTCCGCTGGGCAAACACGTTGTAGTCTGTGCAGAATAGGACACTGACGTCGAGTTCTCTCTTTGCAATGAAATGTAGATTTTCCATTGAAAGTCAAGTCCTTCGTTTCTAAATGCTGAATAGGATGGCGCTTTAAAAAGAATTCCAGATGGTTAAATTAGGAGGTTGAGAATTAAAAAAAAAAAAAAAAAAAGAGCAGCCCAAGATTACTCACAGATCCCAAAGCCTTTAATTTGGTTATGAATGAAATGCATTTTCATTTATCTTAAGTGTGCAACTTTTCCTAGTTTGCTCTGAAATCACTGCTAAACCCAAGGCAATGAGCCCTCGGGCATTTCTTCTGACAAACCCAAATCCTCCACCCCAAGATAAGTGTACCTTGAGCTTCCCGGGAGAGAAGACGAAACACAATGGAGGTAAGACTGGGGCCTGGGCAGAGCTAGAGAAATGAGGCTGCCCTCAAACCCCTCCTGCTGACTGATACTGATGGGCGAGCCCAACAAGGGTGCTGCTGCCCCAGGCAGGGGACTGACCTCCCAGGTCTGTTGCTGCATGTTGCCACAAGACCACATCTGAGGGAAAATATAGAGCAAAACATCAAGGCCTGTTGCTGAGATGCAAAAGTCAAAAAGATGGAGCCTAGATCCAAAGGGAACTTGACATTTACTTATCATTTTTCCTTCTGGAACAAGAAGGTGGGTCATGGGTGGTTGGTGACACTGATCCAGGAGATTTAAGATCTTAGGGCTAAAGTCTCAGAGATTTTCTTCGCCATTCCCTCATGAACCCAAAATAACTGCTGCAATTCCAACCATCACATCTGCATTCCAGGCCAAAAAAAAAAAAAAAAAGCACATCGGCTGCATCTGATCCTCAGTGGACAAGAGAGATCTTCTCGGAGAACAAAATGAAGGGGAGGCAGTATGACTGACTGATGAACCACTGTGCTGTCAGAGAAGGAAAGTGCTTCTTCCTGTACGGCAGGACTAGTGATCACAGCATGTGGTTTCCCCTCTTCTCCGCTAGGGTGAGGTTTTACTGTGATTATCCGGTAGAGCAGGTATTTTATTTCCTGCAAACGGTGACACCTGACAGGGGCTCCAGCGGTGAAGACATTGATTGTCTCACGGAGCAAGATGTCCGGAGGAATGAGTTCCAGTGTTGGTGAGCAGTCCAAGGACGTCGTCAGGAACAAAGCTTAGTCAGTAGGTGGGCTCCTATCCCTCATTGTATGGGATTAACACACAGTCCTGGGAGGGATATTCTCTTGCTGGGGTTCCCATGCTGGGAAGATGGGAAACTGAGGCGTCTGGAAGCCAGTTCCCCCAGCACACAGAGTCCGAGTGTCAGCAAGAGAAAATCAGTGCACGGAGGGAAGAGCCAGGCCTCAGGCAGAGAGATGGCACCATGGCAATGCCGTCTGAGTCCCGGGGCCCCATGGGCTGGAAGCCCACGTCCACGTGTCCTGGTTTCCTTGTCCAAAGCGCTTCCTCCTTATTCTGTCTTCTTTGTAATTTAAAGATGGGGGTGTGGGGGGTCCAGCAGACCCACTTCTGCGTGTACACCCGAAAGCACGGAAAGCCGGGGCTCAGACAGGTGTTTGCACACTCATGTTCACAGCAGGACTGTCCACAACAGCTAAACTGTGGAAGCTGCCCAAGTGACCATCCGTGGATGGACAGGTAGAGAAACGTGGCACACACGCACTGGAATACTGCTCAGCCTTGACAAGGAAGGAGCTCCTGACATGGACGGACCCAGAGGACACCAGGCCCAGTGAAGCAAGCCGGTCCCCGAAGGACAAATTCTGTAGGATTCTGCTCCTGGAGGTCCTAGGAGGAGTCAAGTTCATAGAGACAGAAAGGAGCTGGTGGGCCAGGGCCTGGCTGTGGAATGGCACCGAGTGTCAGGTTTGCAAGAGGAAGAGCTCTGGACACGGATGGTGGGGATGGTTGCACAACCGTGTGAATCGCTCCCGCTCATTAAGTGCAAGACGAACGTACTGGATTCTTACTTCTAAAGAATGGAGTGGGGTTCTGTCATGTACAACTGGAGGGATCCCGACTGTACAAGGAAAAGCAGGAAGGAGGAGGAAGGAGGAGGCAGAGAAGGAGGAAGGCTGCTGCAGAGACGCACCGGGCGGGGACGGGGACCCTGGCACTGAAGGACAGGCGGGAGAAAGAGCAGATGGCGGAGCTGCCTGGGGCGACGCTCCCGCAAACAGATGTGATGACAAGAGAACCCAGAGCAGGAGAGGCTCCCAGCTGGAGGCCCTGGTCAGCAGGTGAGAGTGGCCTTCATGGCTCTCAGCGTCGGCGGAGCTGACTCGGTGAGGCCCCAAAGAAGACCCGGATCGCAGTGCATCCAAGAGTGATGGGAAGTGAAGAGACGGTGCCGACGGCGTTTCCACATTCTGACCGGCCTAACTCTGACCCTTGCTCCAGACGTGTAGCCGGTGCCGGCAAACAGTGGACACAGCTCCGCCCGTGGCCGCAGTGGCAGCAAAGGCAGGGAGGCCCACACCAGGCCCCGTCCAGGAACCTGCCCCGTGGACCCTGCTCTGGAGCCCTGGGCCGGCCTGCATGCTGCCCTGGCCTCTCCCCTTCCTGAGCGTGTCCTGCGGACGCCACCCTCAGGCGGAGCTCTGCCTCGCCGCCGGCCGAGTCTGATGGGGGGCAGGAGGGCTGTAAGCAGGACCAGCCTCACACCACGGCCCAGAGCCCCCACCCCTCAGCTAAGCGGACCCCACCCTTTTCGCCTCCTGCTGCTGTGGGGGCCCCTCCTCATGCCCCTCGTGTCCCAGGGAGGAAGTGGAGGCCCTGCCTTGCTCCTTATGTTTATGGCAAACACCTGTTCCCTCTGCTGGTTTCGAGAGGCCTGCCTATCCTCCGTGGTCTCTCTCCTCCCTATCCCTGCCCTGCAGGACCCCCACCACTACCGCCACGAGCCCCTCCCACAAGGCAGGACCCCTGAGACCCTGTGGCTTCCTTAACATTCACAGTGACCCAAGAAGGCTTGTATCGTGCGGGAACTGGCGCCTGGACAGACTAACGGAAGGATGAAGGCCCGAAGCGGTGGGAGTGAGCTGACCTGGCATCACAGCCTGGTCCTGTGTCCTTCCGTGCCACGCCCCGTCAGCCCCACTGAGCGACTCCCACAGGGGCACCCCACACCGGAAGACCACCCACTCTCTGTCCCTGCTAACTGTCCCTCACCACCTGTGCAAACACGCTCGTCACCCCTTCACTCCCGGATGACTGCTCTGTGCCTGACCACCCCCATACCTGCCACTACCCTCTGAATACCCCACTTGTGGTCACCGGACCAGCAGCTCCAGACATCACCCGGAGCCGGTCAGAAACACAGCACGTGTGGGCCCCCCAGATCTCCCGAGTCGGAACCTGTGTTTTAACAGGAGCCCGGTGCTGCTGTGTTTCCCCTGCTCTCCGGCTTCCTCCACCAGCTGTGGCTCCATCCCCCCCCCAGCCCCTCTATCCCCCCAGCCCCTTTATCCCCCCAGCCCCTTGACCCCGTGAGGCAGGTCTCCTCCCAGGCCCACGGGTCTCCGGTTCTCCCTGTGCACATTGCATGGTGACCACTCTGTGCGGGGCAGCACAGTAAGACCTTCTGGAAGAATCTCCGTAAGCTGGCTTGCATGCGTCTCTTCTTAAATTCCTTCGTAGGGTGTAGTACTTGCATCTGGAAGGGATTTTCACTTTTAGCCCTCTATAAATAAGCCAACGCATGATGTCCTTCGTCACACTCCGCCTGGCAGCCCTTCAGTCATTCCTCGGCGCTCGAAGCCCGTGCCCCCGCCTCCCCAGCTCCCGGGACCGTGTCACCCTCAGGCCTGTGGGCCCGACCTGGCTGAGTGCCGGGCCTCACGCAGGGCTCTTGCTCTCATCCTGAGCCCCGTCGACCTGCCTCAGCTTCTGCTTCTGTTTGGAGGCTTCCGTCCTGAGTCTCAGGGTTGTCACCGTCCCGAACCCAGCCTTCCTGGACAAGCTCCTCCCGCAGCTGTGGCTCGGTCTGCCCGATGCGGAATCCACGGGCTTCCCCGCCGGCAAGGACACCTGCCACTCATCTTGCCGGTGTCTATGGCATCCCCCAGAGTCTGCCATAACCTCAGAGTCCCGCTCTGACTTCAGTCTCGGGCTGACTGATGGAATGAGGGAGAACATCTTGGCAGGAGGTCTGGGAGGAGTTTCAATGGGCCACGGCAAGCTCATGTTTTTGTTTTTCTGAGATGAACAGAACGGACTTTGTGTCACCTCAGTTTCCCCATGAATTCTTTACACCCTGCAAACCGTCCTACTTCAGACCACTTTCCTCGCAAGGCTGTCTGGGTGCCCCTGGGATGGGGGGCTGTCCAGGGTTCTGGTGGGGATGGACAACACCAGCACGGGGAGGCGCTCACACTCACCGCCCTGGCGTGCTGTACGGCTGAGTCAGAAGAGCACTGGGATGAAGGTGGCCTAGAGTCACAGCCCAAAAATGTCAAACGGAAAAGGGAGGCAGACAAAGAATTAGAAATCAGGTCTCGAGTAAAGTATCTACCACTGAAATCAGCTGGAAAAGGACAGGACAGGAGGCAGTGTAGAGAGATCCTGGAGGTGCAGGTGCTGAGACGGTGGGAGGGGAGGGTGGTTCACGGAGAGCCCATACACCGGCCACAGCAGGGCTGACATGGAAGGGCGAAGCCGGCTCAGACCAAGCAAAGCAGGACGGGGGTGCTAGCTGCTGCTACCGTCCATAGATCCTGGACCAGTCACCTCACTGGAGAAAGATCGGATGTAGGTCATTGCACCAGCCAGAGTCAGGAGTGTGGCAGGACACGACAAACCACGGAAAATGCCCAACATCCTTGCTCATGAGTAAAACGCAGATTAAAACTATGTGAGCTATCACTACCCTACTCATCAGAACGGCTAGAATTTTTAAAACTGACCATAGTAAGTGCCGGCGAGGATAGGGGAGTGCCCAAACCCCCATAAACACTTGTGGGGGCGGGAGGGTATAAACCGGTACGACCACTTCGGAAAACCTCCACTCCCAGGAACGTGCCCAAGATAAATAAAAGCCTGCGTCTACACAGAGATCCTTACCCAAGTGTTCCTACCATCGTCATTTGTAATAGCCCAAAGCTGGAAACAACCGAGTTTCCGTCCATAGGTGAGTGAATGAAACCCACATCTGTGAGTAGATTAGGGCCCAGCAGTGGCCCAGAATGAGCTGTCGAGTCACAGGGATCCGGGGATTTCTACAAATCACGATCTGAGTGAGAGAAGCCAGTTGAAAAAGAGCACCCTAGGATTCCCTTTATAAAAAATTCCAGGATGTGCGAAGCCATGTGTGGTGGCAGAAAGCAGGTCGGTGTGGTGGGAGGACGAGGCCCAGGGGAGCGAAGGGCACGAGAAGCCTGTCCGGGGAGACGGAAAGGTTCATTTCTTCATTGTGGTGATGACGTCAGACACATGCAGGCGCAAAAAACATCAAGTCGTGTACTTCAAATGTATGTGGTTTACGATACTTTGGTCATACCCGTCCCCACACGGAATAAAAGCAAAACGACACAAAACACACAAAACTCCAGTGCGCAATTCACCACGTTCCCTCTTCCCTCCCAACACGGTAACCCCGTCAGCCTCCATTCCTGGAGGACACACGGGAAAGGTCCAGAGCCTCCGCATGGGAGGAACACGCAGGACACACGCCGTTGGTGTGGTAAGCAAGTGAAGTCTGGGGTTCTGTATCACTGCAGCACAACCTAACCCACCTGACTGATGACAGCCCCAAACCCAGCGACCCAGCGTGTTGTCCCCAGTCTCACGGGCGTAAGAAGCTGGCGGTCCAAACCGCTATAGAGGCTGGAGCACCACGGTGTATGAGACTTGCCCACAGAGTTTGCGAAGCACGAATCGGACCGCTGTGTGTTTAAGTGACGGAGTAAAAATCAAGTCAGTCCCTCACAATGTGTGTGGTTACCCGGGGACAGGGGAACGCTGGCGGCGAGGGGGGATCAAGTCAGCCCCTCACAATGTGTGTGGTTACCCGGGGACAGGGGAACGCTGGTGGTGAGGGGGGATCAAGACAGCCACTCACAACATGTGTGTGGTTACCCGGGGATAGGGGAACGCTGGCGGCGAGGGGGAATCAAGTCAGCCCCTCACAATGTGTGTGGTTACCCGGGGACAGGGGAACGCTGGCGGCGAGCGGGGATCAAGCCAGCCCCTCACAACATGTGTGGTTACACGGGGACAGGGGAACGCTGGTGGTGAGGGGGGATCAAGACAGCCACTCACAACATGTGTGTGGTTAGCCGGGGACAGTGGAACGCTGGCGGCGAGCGGGGATCAAGACAGCCACTCACAATGTGTGTGGTTACACGGGGACAGGGGAACGCTGGCGGGCAAGGGGGATCAAGTCAGCCCCTCACAACGTGTGTGGTTACACGGGGACAGGGGAACGATGGCGGGCGAGGGGGATTTCCGATGCGCCACACCCACTTGTGTCTGACACGTGGCGCACCGAGGGGCACGGGGCACTTTCTGAAGAAAGACAAGGGCACCCCATGGTGAGGGGAACGGAACTGTCCCTCTGCTCTTGGGGAAAAAACGTGAGGCCACATAGAGACTTTGAGGCACCGTCCATCCCAGATGGTTTGGACGAGCCTTTCTCGGGTGATAGGGGCGATGCCTGGAATAAGAGTAGAAACGACATCAAATCAATGCTTATGAGAAACGCAAATACCTGACAAGACTCTAGACTGCTAGCCCAGGAAGAAAGTGAATGTGTGGTTTGGTAAAGTATTTCATTTCAGGCATTTCAAGAAGGAACCGGATGCCGTCATCACTAAAGAAGGGAGACGGGGATGTGGGTCTGGCCGCTGGGTTCACCTCCTGCTCCCGGTGGTCTTGGGAGTTCGAGTCCCGATGTCACCGCACACATCGACAGGACAAGAGGATGTGCTTTTGGCACGGAGCATCCCACAGCGCGAGCCAAGTAACGGACTCTTCCGAGCAGACCAGGTATAGGACGTGTTTGTGTCGGAAGTGTTCGTTTGTAAAATGTAAGTCTTAAAATGGGATCCTCCTTGCAACCACCTCATCGTCCCTTCACTCTGACAACAGTGAGGATGGCCTGGGTGTTTTCCGTGGCTGAGCAGCTGCAGACAGCATGCACACATGCCCCTCACGCCCGACCCTCACACCAGAGTGCCACTGCCTGCCTCGGGCCCGCGACAGCTCAGAGCAGGGCTGCTGTGCTGTGCGGCGGCATGCAGCTACCAGAGGACGGAGCCCTGGGATGCCTGGGGGGCTCGGTGGGTGAAGCGTCTGCCTCTGGCTCAGCTAATGACCCCAGGGTCCTGAGAGCAAGCCCTGCTCAGCGGGAGCCTGCTTCTCCCTCTGCTTGTGATCTCTCTCTCTCCATCAAGTAAATAAATAAAATCTTAAAGAGAAGAAGAATAAAAAGAACAAGAACAAGAAGAAGATGATGACAGAGCTCCTCTGAAAGGGGGCTGTGGGAGCAATAGGAAGGGGACCGCGGAGGAGAAATTAAGGAAATAAGGGGGTTCACGGAGGACCTCCCCCGCCCCCGAAGGCCTCTCCTCATCCCACAGCGTTCAAGGTGGTGAGTTGTTGGTATAAATTGTCCAGTGCTGGGCCGCCGTAGGACACTCACGGGGGTCACCTCAACACCCGCCGGGATTCAGAGCTTCCCCCCAAAGCTCCCTGCAGTTCAGCCTCTGGATGCCTTGGGTCACAAGCTGTCCCTCCCTAGTTCCCTGCACTTGTCCTCACACTGGGGACGACAGACAGACGTCGGCCATCACTGACTGTTCACGGGGCCTGAAGGACAGCCTGGCCACAGACTCGGAGGGCCTGCCTGAGCTTGGGGTGGAGGAACACCGGGACTGAGCCCCGACAGCCTCCCCGGGAAGGCGGGCAAGGCCGGACCCCTGCGCTGCCTGAGACTCACTTCCTGACCCCGGGTCCGGACTATTTTAAGACAAATCTCTAATTAGACTCCACACTGCCTCAGTCTCCAAACCACCCGATTCCTGGGGGAAGTATATAAGGCATAAGTCTCAGATAATAGAGTCAGGGAAAATATATGGACAATTAACATAGCGAGATCATGGGGGGGGGGGATTCTGCAGAAGTAGGTGGCCTTCCTCCGGAGCTGTGGAAATCATGCTGTGTCCAGACAGCCCGCCCTCCTTTGCCCCAGAGCAGCCGCTCCCTCACGCGAAGACAAAACAGGAAGGGGGAGTCTTCACCTCGAATCAATTCCCAATCCAGGTGGGGTGGAGGGGAGAGCGAGGGCATAGTTGTGTCAAAGACGGTCACCGATGTTCATTTTCAGAAATCCGACAGCCATTAAAAAGCATAATTATGACGATCGCGCAGGAAACCCAGAACACGCGTGCTATATGCCGATATGAATGATGACGTCCCGTGGTTGAATTTTGTGTGCGTGCGGGCGAAAGCTGGGGCAGAGCATGAATAAATATGAGTAGCTGATTCGTCCTAGCGGTCGGAGCACGGGTTAATTTTTTTTTTTTTTTCAGTTTGGTTTCCGTCAATGCTGCTCGCACGACAAATAATATGTAAAATGCCATTAAGGTGCCTTGGTGACAACTGGAAAACCAATTATAAATCCTGCCTCTCTGAAATGAGCCTGAGCCAGTGGTGCAGAGCCGAGCCTCAGCACCCGGGTTTTTTTTTTCCTGAATAAAAGGAAGGCTTGATTTAAAGAGAAAAGACATTTTTATCCAAGCGTCACTTACCTCTATTTCATTCTAAGAACACGGTCTGTTTGCAGAGGTTTGCTCCAACGGCCTCCAGGCTTCTTAGCGCGCGTACTCGCTGCCGTGCGGCTCTGTGAGGTGCTCACCTACGGCCCATGTGCCCCCAGCGTCACCATCGCGAGTGCCCTGGGCAGTCCGCACCTCTCTACAGGGCCTTCCGTGGGCACCGTGCTGGTACCCGCAGGAACCATGTAACATGAACGGCCCCATCCCCAGGGCCCTGGCAAAGCTGGCTTCATTGCTGGTCCCCAAGCAAAGACCCCCCGCGTCCTGAGGGGAGGGGCCGGGACTCAGAGCCCAGAACGAGCTCCCCACCCCCTGCCAGCCAGCGTGCAGACCAGTCCGAGGCAGTCATGGGGCTCCCGATCTGTTCCATGAACGCATGGAAACCCAGGGTGACGCTAATCAGCACAGGGTTCTCCTTTGCCTCGGGTTGACCTATCGGGGCCAACGACTCTGGGGAAGAAGGCTGCTGGGTTTCTCTGTCTGAATGTGGCCGCACCCACGCGTGAGGTCTGGAACTCCATGCGGGCCGAAGAGCGAAGCACGCAGGATTGCGGGAAGACAGAACGGTCTGGATCAGGTCAACCTGGGGGGAGCCCCACCTCGGAATTCCTAGTCACGGGGCCACGCTGCTCACACCAGCTCGAATTCCTCTGTGTTGTACGTAAGTGGTGTTTGGCTCCCTCCGGGGCAGGACAGAGGAACCCAGATGACAGGGAAAGCGGGCAGACAAGACACGGCTCCAGAGACGCTCTTCCCCTCTGTGCCCCCATTCATCTGCACCCGCAGCTCCTGCACACTCGTGCACGCGCTCCCGGAACTGTGGGTTCAAAGGACAAGAGAGGCGAGATGGGCCGTAGGCACCACATTCACAGCGTCTCACAGTACTGATGAGAAACCGGGATTTAGGGCCAAAAGGAGCTTGCCAAGTACTATTCAGAGAGGCAGAGTATCAGCTGTGACCCAACCAGACGTTGGACTTCTTGGCAAACTCTCCCCAGTAATCACCTCCCCCACCACTCTCCGAGCAGGGTCGGTTTTTCCTTGTTCACGGACACCAAGCACGTTGCGCCCACCTTTACTGTAAACAGGCCTATGACACTGCACCAACACTGGTCCCCACGAGACTGTACAGCTGGGGTCTCAGTGACATAGAACGCTATCTGAGGTCCAGGTGTACAACACGACACGACGCTCGTACACACTGTGAAGTGACCACCACGGTAGGTCTTGGTAACATCCGTTACCACACTAGGCCATAGAATTTTTTTCTTGTGATGGGAACTTTTTCAGGATCTACTCTCTGAGCAACTGTCAAATATACAATATACAGAATTATTACCTGCAGTCACCATGCTGCACATGACAGCCCCGGCGCTTCTTTAGTTTATAACTGGAAGTGCGTACGTTCTGAGCCCGTTCGCCCCCCACCTCTGGCGACCACCAATCTGTTCTCTGTACCTGCGAGCTTGTATCAATGGTTTGTTTGTTTTATATTCCACATATTCCACTCATATTTCTAGGAGTCTGGTTTTTTGTTTTGTTTCTAGATTCCATGTATAAGTGAGAGCCATAGGTGTTTGTCTTTCTCTGACTTGTTTCACTTAGCATAATACCCTCAAGTCCCATCTGTTTGTCACAAATGGCAGGATTTCTTTCTTTTTTATGGCAGAATAGTATTTCATTTCATACATACACCACATCTTCATCCATTCAATGGATATGCAGTTGTTTCCATGGCTTGGGTATTATAGATGTTTCAGTGAACATGGGGGTGCGATATCTTTGAGTTAGTGTTTTTACTTTCAGATAAATACCCAGCAGTGGAATTACTGGATCATA
>NW_024425230.1:25473118-25517872 GCF_017311325.1 Ursus maritimus | reverse complement strand
TTTTTTTTTTTTTTTCAGTTTGGTTTCCGTCAATGCTGCTCGCACGACAAATAATATGTAAAATGCCATTAAGGTGCCTTGGTGACAACTGGAAAACCAATTATAAATCCTGCCTCTCTGAAATGAGCCTGAGCCAGTGGTGCAGAGCCGAGCCTCAGCACCCGGGTTTTTTTTTTCCTGAATAAAAGGAAGGCTTGATTTAAAGAGAAAAGACATTTTTATCCAAGCGTCACTTACCTCTATTTCATTCTAAGAACACGGTCTGTTTGCAGAGGTTTGCTCCAACGGCCTCCAGGCTTCTTAGCGCGCGTACTCGCTGCCGTGCGGCTCTGTGAGGTGCTCACCTACGGCCCATGTGCCCCCAGCGTCACCATCGCGAGTGCCCTGGGCAGTCCGCACCTCTCTACAGGGCCTTCCGTGGGCACCGTGCTGGTACCCGCAGGAACCATGTAACATGAACGGCCCCATCCCCAGGGCCCTGGCAAAGCTGGCTTCATTGCTGGTCCCCAAGCAAAGACCCCCCGCGTCCTGAGGGGAGGGGCCGGGACTCAGAGCCCAGAACGAGCTCCCCACCCCCTGCCAGCCAGCGTGCAGACCAGTCCGAGGCAGTCATGGGGCTCCCGATCTGTTCCATGAACGCATGGAAACCCAGGGTGACGCTAATCAGCACAGGGTTCTCCTTTGCCTCGGGTTGACCTATCGGGGCCAACGACTCTGGGGAAGAAGGCTGCTGGGTTTCTCTGTCTGAATGTGGCCGCACCCACGCGTGAGGTCTGGAACTCCATGCGGGCCGAAGAGCGAAGCACGCAGGATTGCGGGAAGACAGAACGGTCTGGATCAGGTCAACCTGGGGGGAGCCCCACCTCGGAATTCCTAGTCACGGGGCCACGCTGCTCACACCAGCTCGAATTCCTCTGTGTTGTACGTAAGTGGTGTTTGGCTCCCTCCGGGGCAGGACAGAGGAACCCAGATGACAGGGAAAGCGGGCAGACAAGACACGGCTCCAGAGACGCTCTTCCCCTCTGTGCCCCCATTCATCTGCACCCGCAGCTCCTGCACACTCGTGCACGCGCTCCCGGAACTGTGGGTTCAAAGGACAAGAGAGGCGAGATGGGCCGTAGGCACCACATTCACAGCGTCTCACAGTACTGATGAGAAACCGGGATTTAGGGCCAAAAGGAGCTTGCCAAGTACTATTCAGAGAGGCAGAGTATCAGCTGTGACCCAACCAGACGTTGGACTTCTTGGCAAACTCTCCCCAGTAATCACCTCCCCCACCACTCTCCGAGCAGGGTCGGTTTTTCCTTGTTCACGGACACCAAGCACGTTGCGCCCACCTTTACTGTAAACAGGCCTATGACACTGCACCAACACTGGTCCCCACGAGACTGTACAGCTGGGGTCTCAGTGACATAGAACGCTATCTGAGGTCCAGGTGTACAACACGACACGACGCNNNNTACACACTGTGAAGTGACCACCACGGTAGGTCTTGGTAACATCCGTTACCACACTAGGCCATAGAATTTTTTTCTTGTGATGGGAACTTTTTCAGGATCTACTCTCTGAGCAACTGTCAAATATACAATATACAGAATTATTACCTGCAGTCACCATGCTGCACATGACAGCCCCGGCGCTTCTTTAGTTTATAACTGGAAGTGCGTACGTTCTGAGCCCGTTCGCCCCCCACCTCTGGCGACCACCAATCTGTTCTCTGTACCTGCGAGCTTGTATCAATGGTTTGTTTGTTTTATATTCCACATATTCCACTCATATTTCTAGGAGTCTGGTTTTTTGTTTTGTTTCTAGATTCCATGTATAAGTGAGAGCCATAGGTGTTTGTCTTTCTCTGACTTGTTTCACTTAGCATAATACCCTCAAGTCCCATCTGTTTGTCACAAATGGCAGGATTTCTTTCTTTTTTATGGCAGAATAGTATTTCATTTCATACATACACCACATCTTCATCCATTCAATGGATATGCAGTTGTTTCCATGGCTTGGGTATTATAGATGTTTCAGTGAACATGGGGGTGCGATATCTTTGAGTTAGTGTTTTTACTTTCAGATAAATACCCAGCAGTGGAATTACTGGATCATAGGGTAATTCTATTTTTCACTTTTGGAGGAACCCCCATGCTGTTTTCCACAGTGGCTGCACCAGTTTGCTTTCCCACCAACAGTGCACGAGGGTTCCTTTCCCTCCACATCCTCGCCAACGCTTCCTATTTCTTGTCTTTTTCATAATAGCCATTCTGACCACCGTGGGATCTCACTGTGGATCTGATTTGCATTTCCCTGATGATGAGTGATGCTGAACATCTTTTCACGTACCTGTTGGCCATCTGGATGTCTTCTGTGGAACGTGTCTATTCAGATCCTCTGCCCATTTTCTAGTCGGACTGTTTGGGGTTATTTCTGCTATAGAGCTGTATGAGCTCTTTATATATTTTATTTTAAATATCCTTACCAGATATATGGTTTACAAATATTGTCTCCCATTCCGTAGGTTGTCTTTTCATTTCATTGATGGTTTCCTTGGCTGTGCAGAAGCTTTTTAGTCTGGTGCAGTCCCATTTGTTTGTTTTTACTTTCGTTGCCTTTGCTTTTGGTGTCAAATAAAAAATATCATCACCAAGATCAATGTCGAGGACCTTACCACTCATGTTTTCTTCCAGGAGTTTTATGGCTTCGGGTTTTACATTTGAGTTTTTGATCCATTTTTAGTTTATTTTTGTATATGGTGTATGTCTGGTGCTTTCTTTTCTTGTGGTCTCCTTGTCTGGTTTTGGTATCAAGATAATGCTGGCTTGGGAAAATTTAGTTTGGAAGAGCTCCCCGCTCTTCTATTTTTTGGGAGATTTTTGAGAAGGATTGGTATTGACTTTTCTTGGAATGTTTAGTAGAATTCACCGGTGAAGCCGTCTGGTCCTGGATTTCTGTTTTTTGGGTCAGACTGTGCATTTCCTGAAGGCAGAGATCACTGTATTCCGGCTCCTGGTACTAGAAGGTGCTTCACTGTTGAACAGAGCAAGCCCTTCTCCAGTACAGCCTCGTCATGTCAACCCATTCATTCCAACTTTGCTCGCATGGAATCCGTGATATTTCTGAATGGGGCTGTGGAGGGAGAGTTTCTAAAATGACCTCCAACAGATGTAACACCCTAATCCTTCAGAACCTGTCAACATAATGAAATATCACTCCTGTGATTATAGTATATCGTAGGGTACAACCAGCCATTTAAAGGAGAGATTAATCAGAGGGGCCTAAGATGGTTACGGGAGGCATGAAAATTAAAGAACTTTCTCTGGCTGGGTGCAGAGGAGGAAGGTAGAGATTTGAAGCATGAGAAAGATTTGAGGCACCCCTGCAGCCTTTCCAGACAAAGAGGGCCGCAAGTCAGGGAACACAGGCAGCCCCTAGGAGCTGAGAACCTCTGGCTCATAGTCAGCAAGCAAAAGGGGACCTCAGTCCTACAGCCATTCAGGACTGAATTCTGCCAACAGCCGAAGGGCCTGGAAGTGGACTTACTCCCAGATAAGAGGTCAGGCCACAGACACTGTGATTCCAGCCTGATGAGACTCTAAGCAGTAAAGCAGCTGAGCTTGCCTGGCTTCCAAACTATGAAACTGTAAGATGATTAATAGAGAGGAAATGCTGCTTTAAGCTGCCGGAGTTTGTCGAAGACTAATACAGAGGGTTATGGGGTGGGTGGAGGTGAACAGTGAGGAGTACTGCAAAGCACATGATCAGATTTCAGTTCTGATGTCCACCTACTTAGAAACGTCTGGTTTCCAGGCAGTTAGTAGAAGGGACGTGGGGGTCATTTGACCCTGGGGAAATAGGATGCATCTCAAGGCAGATCCAGTCCCAACCAGCGTAGCTACTGGGTGGACCCTGTCGTGAAGCCAAGCCTAGATTCAGGGTAAAATAAGTCTGTAGTTAAGTAGTAACACAGGAGCCACAAACGTGGTAGGGACACAGAGCTCCTATTCCTACTCTAACCTTAACCTACCAATTTGGGAACAGCGGATCGAGGGAAAGGGCAAGATGACAGTCAGTAAGTGTAGAACTAGGAACTCAAGCCTCCTAGCACCCAAATCTAATTTTCTTTGCACTGTTCAGCTTCCTAACCTCTGCCGAGCTTCAATATTGATGCTGTTCTGATTCACATGACATGACGCCCCAGACCGGCAGCAGCCAGTGGCTCCCACCATGAGCACTAATGTCCGTCCAGGGCCAGAACCCGTCCCTGGGCACCTACCACCCTGCAACCCACTGTCTGTGGTCAGAGCTAGCCAAGGGAAGGAGAACATCTCTCCTTTTCCTCTCCCTCACTTGTCCCAGAGAGGCAGAAACAAGTCACAGCCCTGGGATGAAGTGACAAGGCTGAGAGGGGAGACTTCAGTCCACTGGGAACACCAAAGAAGCCTCAGAGACACAAAGTGAAAGTTAGCAGAGAAGCAGAGAGGAAGCAAGCAGCTCATAGACCATGGGGGACCTCCCGGAGCTGCCGTGTTTATTGTGATACTCGGCGTTGGTGGGCCCCACCTGGGCAGCTGAATTGCTTCTCCTGGGCTCTTATCGGGGTCCAGACAATGGCCATTTCTTCTCAAGGAGGTGTCCGCTCTTTGGTTTCTTCTGGGCTCTGCCAAATGGACTTCTGATTATAGCAGTCCCAGAGTGAGCCCAGCTTATATGTGAGGAGAGGAAATCAGCAGGGAACACTCACCTTATGATGCATAGAGAATGAGCTTCTCGCTGGAAATGCAAATTTTGAAGGATGAAAATCTCACTTCTGAATACATAATGGCCCCTAATTAGCTCACAGCTAATTAGAGCAATTACCAGGGGCCAGCACACTCTTAAAGTCTGTGTGCCTAGGTTTCCTTTCTCTAGGGAACATGTACCCAAATGGTTAAAATCCCTTTTCAGTGAAGGTTGCATTTCCCCACGTATTAACATTGAACCAACTTTGGTTGTGTAAGTGTGGTCACATACGTTCCTGCCTATAGCCTTCTCTGTGAGCCACTGCTGGTAGGATCTTAGCTCCACTCTTCACTCTGTAATGAGGAAGGACAGTCTGATTCAAAGACATAGAGACACTCATCCATGGTGTAAGACAAGGGTCATGGGTGGGCTGATTTGAAGTCAGTTATAAAGTTCTCAAGGTCTGAAAACACTAGTGTGTAATGCTAGGCAACACTAGCCACTTTTCTTTTTTGTTAGCAGAACTCCAAATTCACCCAGAGTACAATGTGCCTACTCCCGGGTCACCATTTATTTGAACCAATCTGGAAAATCCTTTTCTCCAAGTTCCCAAACTCCCTTGCAGCCAGAGAAGTTCATGTGACACTTTTGGAAAAAAATGATCTAATGGGAAGTCCGCTATGTGGAGCCCAGGAAACCTTTGTTTCCTGATAAAAAGTGGAGTGATACGGCAAGCACTTCCCCTTTCCCTTTCTTTCCACCTTGGATGTAGATGTGAAGTCCGGGACCACTGCAGCCCTCTCATGAGCATGAGGTGATCGGCATGAGGGAAGGGCCAAGAAATTCAGCCCTGTCCTTTTGAGTCACTTGAACCAACATCAAAAACTACCTTCAGTCTCCATACATTTATTTGTTTAAAACTCTGTGGTCAGGTCTTCTATTACTTGTGATCAAACATACACCAACTTATCTAGGATGCTGTACTTGTCAATTTACATTCCTATCTCACTGGGTTTTTACAGTAGGGGCTTAATGCTTGTTTTGTATTTCCCACTTACAAATAAGTTAACTGAGCCTAAGTGCCTTATCCAAGATCATCTCACTGTTAAATCTCCAAACCAGAATTCATACCCAGTCTTTATCTTGGAGCCCGTTTCACCGCTTCAAGAGCAAACAGCGTCCAGAATACAAGGAGACTGTACCGCAGAGAAAGGGATGCCGAACCGTGAGGCTGGTGAGAGGTGTCGAGTCCCGGTTGTGGATAGTGATGTGCGCCATGCCTGCCACGCTAGGGGGTCTGACCTTATCGTGTCAATGACAGAGCGCAGCAGTGTGGGAAGACCTGCACTTAGCAAAAGCCGCTGCCATGCTCCCAAAGCCTCATGCATGCTAGAGCTCAATAAATGTTGAATGAATGAATGAATGAACTGAGCAATAATTGGATAAAGTTCTCTAGGTACCTATGGAGAATGAATCAGAATAGACAAAGTTAGAGGCAAAAAGACCATTTAGGAAGTTAGTGCCTTATCTATTCCACAAGAGAGACGTTAAGGTATGAACTATGGCGGTGCCTGCAGGACTGGAGAGGAGCAAACAAATTCAAACGCAATTCAGAAAACAGAATTGATGGGGACACAGTCCTCGCATGTCCACCAACTTGTCTTCTTAAAAGCACATTTGTACTGGGCCACGCGGCTGACCACGATCCTCAGCGGTTTCTAACTGCCTGTAGAATACATCCTACAGTTCGTTGCCTGGTGTTCACGGCCCTTCATGAGCTTCCAGCTCTAAATCTTCTCCACGCAATGACTCACCCAAGGCCGTGGAAGAGAAATGGAAGTTAAGTCATTGATTCATTTGCATAACGTTTAATCATTTACAAATGCCTCCATGTACATTATTTATTGTTTGCATCTTCCCTCATTTGCTATTTATTGCCTCCCAACAACTGTGTGGATTACACCGGGGCAGGACGGGGCAGTGACGAGTTGCGTGGTCTTACAGATGAAGAAACCATGATTCAGAAAGACCAACTGTCTGGTTGACCCTTTGGTCAGACCCTTCCCATCTGCTGTCCCTGCAGCTTGGCCAGTTCATTCCTGGCCCCAAGGTCATGGTCAGCTCGCTGAGCTTCTGGTCCCTGAACAGAGCGCATGCCTGGTATCCACCCGGCTCTGTCCAGACCTGAGATGAACTCACAGTCAGATCCCACACCCCGACAACTTTCCTAGCAAGAAAATTGAAGTCATCACTCTTAACCCAGAAATTGGTTTATAGCTCTTTGTCCCACACAGATGGATCATAACACTCTGTCAGATATGAAACTTCTGAAAGCTTTTTAATGGACAAAGATGATTCTAAATCTTTCACGAATCTTCTCATGATTATTGTTGCAAATATTTTCCCTCTGGCTTGAATGTATGTCAGTATCTGGAGTTTCTCACTAACTGCAATTCATCCTTCAAAACCCTGCACTAAGTCTGCCTCCTCCAGGATGCCCTCTGGAGTAGAGTTGGCTTGCTGCCCATCAAAGACTCATGCTTCCTTTCTATAGGTTTCAGCGGTTTTTGGAGAAAGTCTGCCTCATCAGCGACTGCATTTCCAGCCCTCGAAAGGCTAGATGGGGCCATGAGACTGTTCCTAACCAGTGAAATATACGGGAAAGGGATGAGTGTCATGTCCAGGCCAAGAACTGGGTGCATCTTCCTGCATCTCCCCAGTCTCCCATCAGCTGGCTGGAGTTAAACCCTAGCAGCCACGACGTGTTGAAGATGCAGGGCTTTTATTGGACCGAACCTCCAAATGTGGGGCAGAACTTCTCCATCTCCTACTGCCTCACCCCAACTCCACTTCCCACAACCAAGGGCAGCTGCAGTCAGCAAGTACATGGGTAAGGACCATCTTTTATAATGCCAAGCCACTGAAAGCTTGGGTTTTATTGTTGTCACTGTGCTGTTAGAGCTAGCATTATCGTAACGAATACCCCCTTCAAACCCCTTCAATGGTGTTCAACATTCCTTTCTTTCAGCCCGCTCACTTTATTAAGAAGTGCACTACAACGAGGTTCCACGGCTGCTCTTGTCCCATGGTGACATGGCAGAGTCACTCATGTGCCCGTCTTTCCTGCCAGCTCATACCTCCACCGGGGAAGGTATGGGATCTTTCCTGACTCTGCATCTCCTAGAACAGAGTGGCTAGTCATTTGTGTGTGCAAAATTAATTTCTGGATTAGTAGGTTAAATTCTATAATGTTTGCAAAGTGCTTCTCCCTTATTGGATTTCTGTTCCTATCCCCCTTAATCCAACGTATAATTGTGTAAAATTATTTTGCCCTCTGAGCAGGGAGACTATGGTAACACAATTCTTATTATCCTGCTTTAGCAAAAGAAAAAAAAAAAAACAGAAACAAACACTTTCGAGGCTCTGAGAGTCTAACTTGTCAGGGTGGCCTGGCTGAATACAGACACCAGGTACCGCATGGTCTGGTAGTCAGTAATGACAATCTCTAACTGATTCCCATGGGGCGTATGTGGTCAAGGTGCCCCAGTTAATGACTTGCCTTCTGATGTAGCCATGTTTTCTGCTTTTTGCTCTTTGAGGCATTATTAAGAGATTTCACTGCCTGGTGGTGTGTGAGGGAGGTATGTTGGTTCTGTCATCCTTGGGCCTGCCTCAGCCCAGCCTGAGCAAATGTCATCTCAGAAACCTGGGAAATTGTGTAAATTGTAGACAGAAGAGCAGGTGAGCCACTGCCCGGTTTCCCGCCTGCTGGGTGTGGTGCAGCCTCATTAACTCTGGAATCATGACAGGCTTATATGCAATACTAAATGCCGGAGGTCAGCAGCCCGCCGCTGGCACTGTCACTGTCACTGGGCATTCCCCTCTTCTGCCTTGCTTTCTCCCTGGGGAATCTGACCTCCCCGCACAGCCAAGGGCTCCTGCTCTGGGAACGGGCACGTGATGTGGTGCTGGCCAATGAGATGTGAGGGGCGTCTGTAGGGAATGTTCAATGAGCGAGAAAAAGAGATGTGGGAGGAGGTGGCCCTTCTTTTCCCAGAGAATGCGGCCAGGTTTGTTGTGATGCCTGGAACTGCTGTGGCTGACTTGAAAATGAAGGCGCTGGTCAGAGAAGAGTGGAGCAAAGACACACGGAGCAGGACAGCTGGAGCTCCCAAGTGCCACTCTTCAAGGCTCTCCTGTCAGTGGGCTCCTTGTTGTGCAAGATAAAAATCCTCTGGTCCATCTGATACAATTACACCCTTACTCCCTTTATTCCGCTCCTCCTAGGAGCCCTCTTAATGCTACTCTCTGGACCACAACTAATCAATATGTTGGCATCCTTTGTCTCCTCCAGGCTACAGGCCATCAACTTCCAACTGGTCTTCAGCCAACGATCTCAACCTTTAGATGCCTACAACTCNNNTCTTTCCCTCTCAGAAATCCCTCAGATGAACACCGCCAGCCCCCACTGCCTTCCTCCCTTGACAGTCAGCAAGTGACGGGCTCCCAAAGTCTTCACAATGCCCCGTAACAGCTTAAAGATGCTAGCGCGGTCATCATCTCAATTCTCAGTGATTTGAGGTCCAATCACTTGAGGGGGCAATGTTAGGCCGTTAGTTAAGCATGAGCAAGAAGGGAGAAAGCAGATGCTGGCTACACCCTCAGAGCCACACCCAAGAGCTAATAGAACCGGGAAGGCCTAGCCACAGGACTGACTCAAAAGTTACAAAGGGACTTCCAAGAGCTGAGCATGCACACAAAAGGTGCACCTTGCCCTTAAGGTCATAGCAAAAAGCTCATTAGAAACTCATAAATCTACAATACATAAATAAATACAATCGTAACAGAATGCAACACGGTTGGGTGCATGCGCAGAAGCCAAAATGTGATATAACCAGCAGCTATCCATCAAAACCAAATTTACATATGCAGGAAGCAGGCTTAAAAGGCTGCAGCTAGCGCTTCTCGGGGACCATTGCCACTCTTGCTGCGGCCGTGGCCCACTTTCTCTCTTGAATGTGTACAATACTTATCTCCTCGATAAACTCCATCTCCCCATTCTGGTCTTGGGTCTCCAAATCTTTGGTGCATCTGGGACAAGAACCAAGCTACTGTGTAACACATTAAGCCATCTTGGGTGGATGTCATGTTTCCTTGCATCTGAACACATCCAAGACAACGCATTGCCAGTGTTGGTTAGCAGCTGAGTCTGGTTGAATATAACAGAAAACTAAGAGAAGCTTAAACAAGATGGGACATCATTTCTCTTCTACAGCAGGAAGTCTAGAAGTAGGTGATTCCTGACACTGGTTTGGTGGCTCAAGGATGTCAGGGCCAGGACCTCTGAAATTATCTTGGCTTTTCCCTCATATTTGCAAGATGAATGCTTCAGCTCCAGCCATCATACCTGAGTTCCAAGAATTAGGAAGGGCCAGAAGGAGGAGGGCATGGTATCTATATCAGGAAAGTAAAACCCCAGAAAATGTTTGCTTTTACAAAGACTGGCTTTGAGGATGGTGTAAAATAATAATCTTTGATCCACGCATAATGCCATGCTCAACACGGGGGTTTCATTAGTAAGAAAGAGGGAAAGAATGTCCACTGCGTAGAAACACAGCAGTTTCTACCACGTCACTCTGTAATGTTCAGGGCTAACTTCCCATTGAAACAAAGGCAATCAGAATCCTTAATCGGGATATCCAGAACACAGTCAAAGTAAGCAAGTAGTGGTCAAATGGTACCGTGCGTGAGTGGTCTCTGACACCATAAGAAGTCCAACAAAGAAGAAATTCTGACAAAGGAGACACAAATAATGGATCTGGACCATAAAGATCAGAGTTTAAACGGTGATCTGATCATGAACCACAAGAAGATTCTGACAAGGAGATGGTGCTTTGGCTCAGCCCAGGAGCTGTTGGGGCATAAACCAGTTGCAAGCATGGTTAGTCCAAGGTCTCCTGAGATGGCAGTGGAAAACCTGTCTGTATACAGAGGCAGGGTGCAGAAAGGCAGCTCCAAAAATGCCATTTCAATAATGTCACTCTCCTATCCAAGAACTATGCTAGCCTGGTGCCAGATGGAAGCTGGAGCTCAAGCATACGCCTTCCCATTCTCCTGATTTTCTGATATACTGTATAAAGACATGTAAAATAGGAAAATCTGTATTGGTGCAATGGAAGGTGCTATCAGATGCTAGGAAATGTATGTGAGTCATGTAGAATGCAACTGGTTTAGGGGAAGTTTCTAATCACCCCTAATTGGTAGACAGCATCTGAAGAGAAGCAAGTGGGAAGTGTCCCTAATAGAACTACAAACACCAAACCTGCAATGGAAGGGTTTAAAGACAAGTGGATCATAGGGCAGCTCAATTTTTAACTTTTTAAGGGACCTCCACACTGTTTTCCAAAATTGAGTACCCTATGATCCAGCAATTGTACTACTGGATATTTACCCCAAAGATACAGAAGAAGTGAAGAGAAGGGCCATATGCACCCCAATGTTCATAGCAGCAATGTCCAACTAGCCAAACTGTGGAAGGAGCTGAGATGCCCTTCAACAGACGAATGGATAAAGAAGATGTGGTCCATACACACAATGGAATATTACTCAGCCATCAGAAAGAACGATTACCCAACATTTGCAGCAACATGGATGGGACGGGAGGAGATTATGCTAAGTGAAATAAGTCAAGCAGAGAAAGACAATTATCATATGGTTTCACTCATTTATGGAACATAAGTAGGAAGATCAGTAGGAGAAGAAAGGGAAGAAGAAAGGAGGGGGGTAGACAGAAGGGGGAATGAGCCACGAGAGACTCTGGACTCTGGGAAACAAACTGAGGGCTTCAGAGGGGAGGGGTGTTGGGGGAATGGGATAGGCTGGTGATGGGTATTAAGGAGGCCACAAATTGCATGGTGCACTGGGTGTTATATGCAAGTAATGAATTGTGGAACTTTACATCAAAAACTAGGGATGTACTGTATGGTGACTAACATAATAAAAAATATTATTATAAAAAAAATAAAGACAAGTGGAGTTGGGAGACAGGCACCCTTGTCCCTATATATTGTTTATGGATGTGCCCCTGTGTTGGGCACAAAGTGGTTGTCCGTAGGTGTCGTCTCCAGCCTTTCCATGGAGCTAATTGGATATTAAGGAAAGCTGAGGTATAGCTTCCATAGACACGAATGTCCGCATCAAAGGATGGTAGTCTGCTGGTCAATGAGCTGCCCCAACCAACACAGAAAAGAAACCGTTCTGCCCAAGCGTCCCCTACAGCATGGCTCTGGTTGCCTCTCCACCTCCAGCTAGAACTCTAGCTTGAAAAACATCATCTCTCAACTTGCAGCAGCAAAAGCTGAGACAAAACCTCCATGGACAGTCAGAAGGGAGTAATCTGTGCATTATCGGGAAAGTGCAAGGTCTCAGAGCTCAGAACGAAGGGCCTCTGCATTCTCTCACAGCCCGTGCTCAGTGGGTGAGGCGGTGGTGAGTAGAGCAAGGACATTACCAGCTAGCACCCCACAATGACAGTGGTGCTGCGTACATGCGGCTGGGGGTGTCCGTGGTCGTGCTGAAACCCTACCGCACGGAGGGAAAAGCAATCATGCAGCACACGGAGAAGAGCTTACTGAAATCTGCCTGTGTCTGTAACTCCCCCACCCCAATTCCTCACAGACAAACGGACATCTAGTCTAACAAGCCGAACTACTATAAAACAATACTTTCTGTCTTCTTTTTTTAAAGGTAAGAGATCTGAAAAGGATCCACACAGTTTTTATCCGCTTAAAACTCAATAATGGAAAGCCAGTTACCTCTCCCTGCCCAAATGAGAAAACAAACCAGTCCCTGAACATATGAAAAGATTAAGGTATTAAGAGAAAGGAATATTATCAATACTTATCACTTTGAATGTCAATGGTCTAAATGCACCACTTAAAAAAAGACTGTCACAGTGGACCCGAAAACAAGACCCAGTTATATGTTCTCCACAAGAAACCCACTTTAAATATAAAGACACATATCAATTAAAAGTAAAACGATGGGGGGGGGGCGCATGGGTGGATCAGTCGATTGTGCACGTCCAGCTGTTGATTTTGGCTCAGGTCATGATCTCAGGATCATGAGATCGAGCCCTGTGTTGGGCTCCATGCTGGGCATGGAGTCTGCTTAAGATTGTCTCTCTCCCTCTGCCCTTCCCTGTTTGCACCCTCTCTCTCTCAAAAAAAAAAAAAAAAAAAAAGTAAATGGATGGGAAAAAATATACCATGCTAACACTAATCAAAAGAAGGCAAGAGTAGCTATATCGCCTTAAAACAATGCAGACTTCAAAATAAGAAATTTATCAGGGATATAGAAAGGCATTGTGTAAGGATAAAGGAGTCAATTCTCCAAGAAGATATAATAATCCTTAGAATGTAAGTACCTAACAACAGATCATCCGTTTTTTTCCTGAGGCAAAACTGATAGAATATCAAGAAGAAATAGTTGACTCTATCACAGTTGAAGACTTCATCATCCCTCTATCAGAAATGGACAAATCCAGTAGGTCAAAAGACAATAAGGACATAGTTGAACTCAACCACACCATCATTCAAATGAATATATTTGTCATCTATAGACTATTTCATACAACAGCAGAATACACATTTTTTCTCAAGCTCATGCGGAACATTCACCAAACACATTCTGGAGTACACATTAAATTCCACATATGAGTGAAATAATATGGTATTTCTCTTTCTCAGTCTGACTTATTTCACTTAGCACAATACTCTCTAGGTCCATCCATGCTGTCACAAATGGCACAGCATAATGTGTAAACTTGTTGAATCATTGTGTCATGCACCTCAAACTAATATAACATTGTGTGTTAACTATACTCAAATAAAAAAAAATTTAAACACACCTTAACAAATCTGAAAGAATATAAATCATACAATGTCTGCTCTCAGGCCATAGTGGAATTGAACTGTAGAAATCAGTAACAGAACGATAACTAGAAAATCCCAGAATACATGAAGAATAAACAACACACTTCTAAATAATACATGGGTCAGAGAAGAAATCTCAAGAGAAATTTTAAAATATTTTGAACTAAATAAAAATGAAAACACAACTATCAAAATTTGTGGGATATGGTGAAAGCAGTGATTAAAGAGAAATTTACAACATCAAATGCCTATGTTGGAAAAGAAGAAAGATCTAAAATCAATCATCTATCAACAACACAAGAAACAACAGGTGTTGGTGAGAATGTGGAAAAGAAGGAACCCTTGTGCACTGTTGGTGGGAGTGCAAACTGGTGCAGCCACTGTGGGAAACAGTATGAAAGTTCCTCAAAAAGTTAAAAATAAACTCAATTATCTAATTTCCCACCTTAGGAAACTAGAAAAAGAAGAGCAAATTAAATCCAGAGAAAATAGAAGAAAAGAATTAAGTATTAGAGCAGAAGCCAATGAAATTGAAAACAGGAAATCAATGGAGAAAATAAATGAACCCAAAAACTGGTTTTTGGGAAAAAAATCAATAACATCAATAAGAATTTAGTCAGGCTAACTAGAAAATGAGAGAGAGGATGCAGATTGCTAATATCAGAAATGAAAGAGGGCACATCATTACAGATCCCATGGAAATTAAAAGGATAATGAAGAAATACTACAAACAACTCTATGCCCACAAATGTGATAACCTAAGCCAAAATACACCAATTCCTTGAAAGACACACAGAACAAATTACACACAGGACACAGATAAAACACACAAGAACAAATAGATGCTCTGAATAGGCCTATGTCTATTAAAGAAATTGAATCAATAAAAATAACCTTCCAAAATAGAAAACAACAGATCCAGATGGGTTCACTGGTGAAGTCTACCAAACATTCAAGGAAGAAATCACACTAATTCTCTACAATCTCTTTCAGAGGGTAGAAAAGAGGGACTACTTCTTAACTTACTATATAAAGCCAGCATTCCCCTAATACCAAAACCAGAAAAAAGATATTACGTAAAAGATATAATAAAGAGATAAATAATAAAGAATATAGAAAAATATAGAAAAAAATATATAAAAAAATAAAGAAAACTATAGCCCAGTATCTCTCATAAACACAGATACAAAAACCCTCAATAAAATATTAGAAAATTGCATTTTAAAAAAGTATAAAAAGAATTATATACCACAACCAAGTGGGATTTATCTACTTGGGAGATGCAAGACTGGTTCAACATTTGAAAATAAATTAATATGACCCATTGCATAATCAGACTAAAAAAGAAAAATCACATGACAATATCATTAGCTGCAGAAAAAGAATTTGACAAAATTCAACATTACTCATTTATGGTAAAAATTCTCAGTAAACTAGGAATAAAGAGGAACTTCTTCAACTTGATAAAAACTATCTACAAAAAATCTACAACTACATCACACTTAATGAGGAGAAACGCAAAGCTTTCCCACTAAGATCAGGGACAAGGCAAGGATGTCCTCCCTCATCACTCCTTTTCAGAATCATACTGGAAGTCCTTGATAATTCAGTAAGGCAAAAAAGTATATACAGATTGCAAAGACCTAAAACTGTCTTTGTTTGCAGATGACATGATCATCTATGTAGAAAATCCAAAAGAACTGACCCCCCCCCCAAAAATAGAAGCTCCTGGAACTAATAATCAAGTATAGTAAGGTTGTAGGATACAGGTTAATATACAAAAGTCAATTGGTTTTCTATTTATCAATAATGAACATGTAGAAATGGACATTAAAAACACAATGCCATTGGGGCGCCTGGGTGGCTCAGCTGGTTGATTTCAGCTCAGGTCATGATCTTGGAGTCATGAGATCGAGCCCTGCACTGGGCTCTGTGCTCAATGGGGAGTCTGCTGGAGAATTTCTCCCTCTGCCCCTCTGCTCCTCTCTTCCTAAAATAATAAGTAAGTCTTAAAAAAATAATAAAAACAATGCCATTTACATTAATACCCCCCAAAATGAAACACTTAGGTATAAATCTAATAAAATACACAAAAGATCTATGTGAGGAAAACTACAAAACTCTGATGGATGAAATCAAAGAACTAAATAAATGGAGAGATAGTCCATGTCCATGGATAGGAAGACTCAATATTGTCCAGATTGTCAGTTCTTCTCAACTTGATCTATAGATTCAATGCAATCTCAATCAAAATCCCAGCAAGTTGTTTTGTGGATATGAACAAACTGATTCTCAAATTTATATGGAGAGGCAAAAGACCCAGACTAGCCAACATAACATTGACTGCGTAGAACAAAGTTGGAGGACTTGATGCTGCCTGACTTCAAGACTTACTACAAAGCAACAGTAAAAAAGAACACTGTGGTATTGGCAAAAGAACAGACAAGTAGGTCAACACAACAGAATAAAGAGTCCATAAGAAAACCCTGTTAATCCAGTCACCTGATCTTTGACAGAGGAGCAAAGATAGTCTCTTCAACAAATGGTGCTGGAACAACTGGACATCCATGTGCAAAATCATGAATCTAGACACAGACCTTTCATTCTCCAGATCTTACACAATCAACTCAAAACGGGTCATAGATCGAAATGTAAAATGTGAAACTATAAAACTCCAGAAGATAACATAGGAGAAAGCCTAGATGACCTTGGGTGTCATGATGCCTTTTTAGATACAACGCCAAAGACGCGATTATGGAAGAAATAACGATTAACTGGGCTTCACTGCAAGTAAACCCTTCTGCTCTGGAAAGACAATATCAAGAGAATTAGGAGACAAGCCACAGACTAGGAGAAAATATTTGCAAAAGACACATCTGACAAAGGAGCGTTATCCAAAATATACAAAGAACTCTTAAAATTCACCGATAAGGAAACAACCCAGTTAAAAAGTGGGCCAAAGACTGGGTGTTATATAAGACTGATGAATCACTGACCTCTACTTCTGAAACTAATGATACATTGTATGCAAATTAAGTGAATTTAAATAAAGAAATTAAAAAGAAAAAAAAAGTGGGCCAACGACCTTAACACCCCACCCAAGGAGATGCACGACACCTTATTTGCACACAGAAAACTGCTCCACGTCATCAGGGAAATGCAAACTAAAACATCAGTGAGACACCACCACGCACCGAGTAGACTGGACCGAATCTGGAACCCCGACAACCCCAGATGCTAGTGAGGATGGGGAGCAACGGGAACCCTCATTCACACATGGCGGGAATGCAACACGGTGTGGCCACTTTGGGAGACAAGTTGGCACAAAAGCGCACATACTCCCACATACAGTCCGGCAGTCATGCTCCTTGACATTTACCCAAAGGAGCTGAGAACTCACGTCCACACAAAAACCTGCCCATGGATGTGTCCAGCAGCTCTGCTCATAATCACCAAACTTGGAAGCGACAAAGACGTCCTTCGGTGAGTGCATGGATTATTAAACTATGTCTAGACAATAAATATCATCCAGCACTAAAAACAGATGAGCTGTCAGGCTGAAAAGACACAGACGAACCTTAAATGCATGTTACTAAGTGAAAGAAATCGGTGTGAAAAGGCCAATATTCTATGATTCCAAAAAAATTGAAATTCTGGAAAAAGCAAAAGTACGGAGACAATGAGCGGATCAGTGATGGCCCGAGGTGGCAGTGAAGGCAGAACGTGGAGGACTTGTAGAGTGGGAAACATACTCTGTACAATGTAATAATGGATATATGTCATTATACATTTGTCTAAACCCATAGAAGGTACAACACCAAGACTCAGCCTAAGGTAAACTACAGATCTTGGGTGATTAGCATATGACTCTCTCATTATCCCGGCACCAGTGGTCCAATAGACTATCCCTTCCCCCAACAACTGCTTTTCCACCTTTGTAAAAAAATAAATCTACTATAGATATAAGGATTAATTTCTGGACTCTTAGTCCTGTTCAGTTGATCTGTCTATCCTGATTCTAGAACCATGCTATCTTGATAACAATAGCTTTACAGGGAGTTTTGAAATTAGGAAATAAGAACTCTCCCTTTGTCCTGCTGTCACTGCGCTGGGGTGGGTCCTGACATCTTTCCAAGCCGCTGAACGAGTGTAGACTGTGGAGCGCAGGGGATGCAGATTCCCAAAGGACCCGGATCTGTTGGCGCTCACTCTCCAGAGGAGCATGTGTGCCGGGCGGGCGAGGGGGGTCTGCGCGTCCAAGCAGCACACCGTGTCGGGAAGAGGCAGGTCATGAAGCAGTGCGCGTGTGAGGCTCACGCACACACACTATAAAACCACGAACAGCACCGCTAGGACGCAGACAGCAGTAACTTGGAGCAGGACTATTTCCTCACAGACACTGTTTCCAACGCACAGTGTGTGAGGTTAATGGAAAGCGGACACTTAACAGTTGGCGATGCACGGGGGCCGTGGCTCACCCAGGCTGGTGCAGGGGTGAGTCCTGCTGCTCTGCGCCGACACACAGGGAGTCCGAGCCATGCAGAGAGCCGAGAGCTCGCGTTCCAGAGCAACACGGACCGTCTTGCCTGTCCCGCTGCTCCCCACCAGCTCCCCAGCTCTGGGATCACTTCAGAGACCGACACCGCATCCGGCGCGGCCACCCGGCTGCTCCGCGACCAGGACGGTGCTGACGCTCCTTTGTGGAGGCCACAGCAGGGAAGGGGGACACGAGCAACCAGGCACCAGCCTCTCTGCATGAGTTACTTTATTTAAACTGCACAATCCCTTGTGAGGCGTGTATTATCATCCCAATGTTTCCACTGAGGAAAGGCAGGCACAGAGGCATTAAGACCCAGCAGCACACAGCTCTAAGTGTAGGCCTGGGATCCGAGCCTGATTCTAAACCCAAAAGTGCACCCTGCGCCGGCATCAGCTCCCAAGGCCCAGCTGGTCCCAGGACCTCCGAACCTCTTTTCGGGGTGGACCTTCTCTGCCTGTGAGCGGGGCCCCACGTCAGCTGCACCGTGGAATCACCGGGAAGCTGTTCACAAACAGCGGAGAGAGGACCGCGGTGGCTCATGGTTTTAATCTGAATGTGCAGCTGAGACTGAGATCGCTGCTCTAGAGCCCCTCCTCCACCTCTCTCTGCCCTTCGCACCCCGACTCTGCTCTAACCCCACTGAAATAGTTGGGGCTCTCCCACATGGGGCGTGTCTGCTCACTCTCAGGGCCTTTGCACTCGCTATGCCCCCTGATTAGAAACTTCTCTGTCTGCCCATCCCGCGTGCCTCAGCCCAGAGTCACCTCCTCTGTGGTCTCTCCCCAGAACTCCTGGCATGGTTTGGGCCACTTCCCCCCTCAGGCCCTTTGTGCACAAATCTGCTGCTGTCATTTATCCCAAGCTACCTGTATGATTATTGTCCCGCCGTCCCTTCTAGAACCTGAGCTCTGCGAGGACACAGGTGGCCGTTCTCCTACGTGTTCTTCATCACAGGAGGCCGTCTGTGAGAGGTAACCGGACCCCGGATGTATTTGTTAAATGCATATGTTCTACTTTCACAGCAATAAAAGCTACTACCTGGCTGGCAAGGAAGCCCTGCTTACTTGTTCTCTGATTCTGCTATTTCTACCTACGGTCAGCTTGACCTTGAAAATGCACAGGTCGTGGTCAGGTTCCTTCACTTACCAGGTGACCACCACCCCAATTTTGGTTCTGACATACGGAGAACAACAACGGAGCCCCAGGAGAGAGCTGGCCTTGCAAACTCAGCCCCTCCAGGTCCCAGCTGGGCCCTCCCATGCTGGCCTGCTGGCCTTACCCTGGGCTCCTGCTGCCCTTCCACGCCATGCCGGGAAACATCGGATTGTGGGGTTCAAAATTCCCAGAAGGGCCCCGACTTGCAATGAGGCCTGTGAGCCTGTCTCACACATCCTCTCTCGAGCTTCTAAACTACTCTTAAACTTGGCATTAGTATCCTTGTTTTACAAATGAAGAAACAGAGGTGGAGGGAACAAGGGACTCGTCCCGCATCACAGAGCTAACCGGAGACAGAGCGGGAGTCCAAGGCCAGGTCCCCTGACTGCACCAACCACACCCCTGTCACTTGGTGCTGTCTGATCTCACTGAGGGCACACCCGAGGAGTCCCAGTGGGCTTCTCTACTCCTCAGTACTGACAGTCCTCTGCTGAGGGGACAGTCCCGGGCCCTGCAGGACGGTCAGCAGCATCGCTGGCCTCCACCTGCTACACCCTAGAAATGGCCAACTCATCCCGGGGACACGGTCAGCTCCGGTGCTTGCAAGTGTGATGCTGTGACCCATCCTGGTCACGTATGCTGCTTGAAAACAACTGCAGCCGAGCCCGGTTACCTTACGGGGGAAGAAGGGCACGCGTGGGCGGGGTACCGACAGCACCAAATCCACGGGGCTTCTGGATCGCCGTTCGGAGGCCAGGCCGCCAAAATCACATCGTGGGAAGACTTCATTCATTCCTCCCACAAATATTTAACTTAACAGCTATGGATTGAGTGCCTACTGTGTGCCAGGTACTTGGGACATATCAGCAAACAAAACAGACAGAAGTCCTCATGCCCGTGCAGTTTACACTCGAGGTACGAATAAGCAATAAATATAAAACAATAAGCAAATAACACGGGATGTTAAAAGATGGGAAATGTAGCCTTTTAAAAATGCAGAGCAGGGTACGGGGGTGAAAGGTGCTGGAAGTGAGTTTGCCGGCCGGGCCTCGGGAAGCTAAGAGTCCAGCTGAGCCACACTGCCCACCAGGTCACTGCCCACGGGGACCACCTGTGTTGCCGCCTCCCCGAGACATGGGACGTTGCTGTTGGGGGAATGAATCTACGTCCCCTGCCTCTCTGCCCCGCCAGCTCCAGCCTCACAGTCTCCGGCGGGAGCAGGCGCTCGGACCGGCCTCGGTCACATGACCGACGGCACCCCCAGCTCCCAGGACACGGGGCAGCAAGCATCTGACCATTTCAGCTTCTGTAGTAGGCAGTAGGCGCCCCGTCCCACGTGAGATGCCCGGCAGGAAAAGTAAAAGCGTGCCCGGGGTGAGGACATAAGCCAGAAATTGGGCCAGCAGCAGGGCGGGTGGGAGGAATGCGGGACGGACGCCAGAGCCCGTTAGCAGGTGCTGAGGAGACGAGACTCCCGTTAAAGATCCTGGTTTCAGAGGCCGGCTCAGTTGGGCCCATTATGTGTCTTCTCATCAACACATCCTTTTTTAAAAAGCCAACAAACTGTAAATAATTCTGTACAAACTAGGTTTCCACTCCAATGAGTCCGCGTTCAGTAAAGTCTGATGAAGAAAGATGAGCCATTTACATGGCTGTTCCCGTGAGCAGAGCCGAGCGCCCTCCTGAGACGCGGAGGAGAACCGAGAGGGCGCAGGGGGTCATCGTCCGGAACACAGCGTCCCTCCCCCGTGGGGTGGGAAACACTGCCTCTGGCTGCTCGCCTCCACACAGAGCCCTGATTCATCCCCTAATGACCGTCAAGATGCAGTCCAGTCGTGAAGGGTAACACAAAACCCAAATCAGCAGAGAAACGAGCATTTGAGCTCCTTCCCTTTCCGTCCCTCTGGTTAGGGACCATTTGCATTCATCATTTATGAGATGTTCACATGGGCCAGCGGAATCCCCGCTCATACCCCACTCACACCCGTCCGGCACGTGCCATGGCGGCCATCCTTCTGCATGTGGTGGCATCTACCAAGACTGACCTGAAGCTCGGCCACATGGACACTTAGGATTTTAATTCGTGCCAGTGGAGGCTTTGGGGCAGTTGGCCCTTCTTCCACAGAAGTCATGAAAGTCACATAGAACTTGGAAGTGACCTTGTGGGGCCTGGAGCCCACTCCCATGTCCCGGGAGAGAAACGAGGCCCGGGAGAGGTCAGGACACAGGGCACGCCCAGGCCTTCCTGGCTCCTGTGCTGGCCCCCAAGGGGAAGAACCCGACACATCAGGATGGGCAGCCCCCAGGACCGCTCGATCCAACACACACGGAACACAAGCCCCATATGTGATTAAAATTCTCCAGTGCCCACATGATTTTAAAAAAGCCATTGTCATGCTCAGTCTGGAGCAGGGACCCTGGGGAATCCTGGGTTTGCAGATGCTGTGTTCAGACTCTGGGGCAGGGACCCCGGGGAACCCTGGGTTTGCAGATGCTGTGCTCAGACTCTGGGGCACAGACCCCGGGGAACCCTGGGTTGGCAGGTACTGTGCTCAGACTCTGGGTCACGGACCCTGGGAAATCCTGGGTTTGCAGATGCTGTGCTCAGAATCTGGGGCAGGTACCCCAGGGAACCCTGGGTTGGCAGGTGCTGTGCTCAGACTCTGGGGCACGGACCCCGGGGAATCCTGGGTTGGTAGGTACTGTGCTCAGACTCTGAAGCAGGTACCCCAGGAACCCTGGGTTGGCAGGTGCTGTGCTCAGACTCTGGGGCAGGTACCCCAGGGAACCCTGGGTTTGCAGATGCTGTGCTCAGACTCTGGGGCACAGACCCCAGGGAACCCTGGGTTGGTAGGTACTGTGCTCAGACTCTGGGGCAGGTACCCCAGGGAACCCTGGGTTGGCAGGTGCTGTGCTCAGACTCTGGGCAGGTACCCCAGGGAACCCTGGGTTTGCAGATGCTGTGCTCAGACTCTGGGGCACAGACCCCGGGGAACCCTGGGTTGGCAGGTACTGTGCTCAGACTCTGGGTCACGGACCCCGGGAAATCCTGGGTTTGCAGGTGCTGTGCTCAGACTCTGGGGCAGGTACCCCAGGGAACCCTGGGTTGGCAGGTGCTGTGCTCAGACTCTGGGGCACGGACCCCAGGGAATCCTGGGTTGGTAGGTACTGTGCTCAGACTCTGAAGCAGGTACCCCAGGAACCCTGGGTTGGCAGGTGCTGTGTTCAGACTCTGGGGCAGGTACCCCAGGGAACCCTGGGTTGGCAGGTGCTGTGCTCAGACTCTGGGGCACGGACCCCAGGGAATCCTGGGTTTGCAGATGCTGTGCTCAGACTCTGGGGCAGGTACCCCAGGGAACCCTGGCTTGGCAGGTGCTGTGCTCAGACTCTGGGGCAGGTACCCCAGGGAACCCTGGGTTGGCAGGTGCTGTGTTCAGACTCTGGGGCACAGACCCCGGGGAATCCTGGGTTTGCAGGTGCTGTGCTCAGACTCTGGGGCAGGTACCCCAGGGAACCCCGGGTTTGCAGATGCTGTGTTCAGACTCTGGGGCACAGACCCCGGGGAATCCTGGGTTGGCAGGTGCTGTGCTCAGACTCTGGGGCAGGTACCCCAGGGAACCCTGGGTTGGCAGGTGCTGTGCTCAGGGTCTCCAGACCCACACTGCTGTGTTAGCAGATGATCTAGGAGAGACTCTGTGGCCTCTCGGGGAAACGGAGAAATCCTGAGACAGAAGAGAAACCCTTCTTGGTTTCAGTGCTGCAGGATTCGTGCCCGTCTGTGCCGGCTGTCTAGAGTTACCAGCCAATGAGCATTCACTCGAGTGGAGGGAATCCGGCATCAAGGGTATAGTTGTGCTCCCAGGTCCTGCAGAAAACCAGCAGTCTCCCAGCCCCGGGGCTCCCCTGAAATCCCGAGGAGAGGCCGTGACTTCTGCCATGTGCTTGCCTTTACGGGTGTGGGTTTACCCTGACTTGACTGAGCTTCTCCACTTCGATGCAAGTGTGAAAATCCACCAACCCTGTTCTTGTTTCCCTGGAGTTGGATTTCTCTGGACACCAGTCCCCTAACCAGAACTAAGAGGATGAAGGCAGAAAACAACCAAAACCGTACTTACCTTCTGCCCCCTGCGCTCAGCAGCACACGCACCGCAAACCCGGGGTTCAGGGTGTGCACACGTGATCCCCAAGCCCCAGGGACCGGAGTCTCATCCTCCCTGCAGTCTAGGAGGAAGAAAGGAGCCGCCTTCCCCTGTGGGACTCGGAAGCTCCCTGACACCCAGAGAGGGAGTCTCTCCCTCAGCCCGAGACCACATGCCTGCAAGCTAAGGTCCGGGCCCAGGCTAGCCCGTCTGGCCCCGAGATGAACACAGGGCAGGGTCTCGCTGGGGCGACCGCCTGAGCCACGAGATGCGCTTGTTCTAAAGAAGCCTGTGCAGTGAGCCTCTGCGTGAACCGCCTGCACGCCTACAGACGTCAGCCAGGGGATCAGCTGTTGCAGATCGCAAACACCAGACAGTCTAACTAAACCCTCCGACCTTGCCGTGCCAGTGAGACCTTGCCAGGCAGGATTCTGGTCCCCGTCCCCGCGACTGTTCGTAGGGTGTCCCAGGCTGCCCAGCACACGTGGAAGATTCAGGAAGATGCCTGATCACACCCCTCTCCGTGCCGCATTGTGAGAAATGTGCCCAGGAATCTCACAGTGATCCAACCATCAGCTTTACTGCTGGCGTGGCTGCATCAGATTGAAAATCCCACGTGGACCCAAAGGCAAAGCCGCAGGCAGAGCATCTGAATAAATGCAGGGGGCCCCCGCCCAGCCCCACCCTGCCCCCCCGGGGGCCACGCCTGCCCCACGTTGCTTGTCACGAGCGGAGGTGGAGGAGAGAAGGCAGGTGGTCACCAGAGTCCAAAACAGCGATGGGGACGCGGAGGGTCCGGCAAGAGTGCACCTGTGTGATGGCACTTCTCCAAGTCTTACGCAGGAGAGGGAACAGGCCACCCCTGTCCCATGGGCAGACCCAAGAGAGAATGGAGAGACAAGCAGAAACCATTCGCAGCAAGCTCTGGTGGCTCAGGCAGTCCCATGGGGAGAGGAAAGGGATGTGTCCACCTGTAAAAATACACGAACAGCTAGCTCGAATGCAAATATCTGGTCAGCAGGTAAGAGGGAGGTGGCCCCAGGGGTCTCTTGGACCCGGAGAAGCTAACTGACTCATTCAGGATAACAGAACCCAAGGCTCCTGAGATCCCAGACCTCTCGGCACCCCAGCGCATGCTTTATCCTGGGACCATGTGTGTTTGCTTGTTTTTACGCTAACGACCCTGAGCACTTCCCATACGCCAAGCACAGAGCATCACACTTAATCTACATACGAGTCCTATGAGGTGGGGACTCCTTTGTGACCATATCATAGAGAAACTTGCTCACGGTAACGCTAGAGCACTTACCCAAGATCACACAAAATGACGACGTCAGTCTGTCAACCTAGGTGGTCTGGCTCCTGGCTGTGTACACTGCCTGCTCCCGAAATCTAGACCCATGCCTCCGTCACTGTACTGCCCCACTCCTGCCCAAGTGTGGCAGGGTGCTCGGGGGACCATCCAGGAACCCTCCCACCCACCGGCCCAGGACGACGCGGAGCTCCTCTCCTCCTGCATTCACAAAGACACCACCAGACGGCTTCTTGGCTCTGAGGGAGCATGGTGAGCAAGACGGCGTCCCTGCCCACGGAATTCACAGTTCTCTCAGGAAGACCAATGGGAAACCGAGTTAAGCGGAGGCAGTGAGAACATGATTAACTCTGGCATCGGGCGGAGTCCTGGCGGGACTCACATGACACACGCAGACGGGGGCATCTGAAGAGAGACTGAGACGGGACTGTCGGCAGGGGTGAAGGCAGAGATTAGCCCTGAGACCCGGGATGGCCCGACGCCGTCACCCTCCCTACGTGGCTCGGGCTGGGCAGCCTCTCAACACGGCTCCCCTTTCCAGACTCCAGCACCTACTCAGTACCTCCAGGAAGGGGAATTTTTAAGAACAGTGTCTGTGGACTGCTCACAGGATCCCTGTGAGATCCATGGAGAATAGCAGAACGGCAATTTTTAAATTTTTTCTTTTATTTTTTTAAAGATTTTATTTATTTATTTATCTAGAGAGAGAGAGCGAGCATGCTGGGGAGGAAGGAGAGAGAATCCCAAGCAGACTTCCCACTGAGCATGGAGCCCCACATGGGGCTCGATCTCACGACCCCAAGATCATGACCTGAGCCAAAACCAAGAGTCAGACGCCCAACCAACCAAGCCACCCAGGTGCCCCAGCCATTTCTTTTTAGTTTTCTTGGTTGCACGATGTATTTGGTGAGTACAATTTCGACTTCTCCTGAGCTGCTTGGAGCTCCAGCTCTTATGTGGGTCACATGTTGACATAAAATCACGCATTCTGTAGGATTCTGTAGGACACTTGGTGGAGGCAGAAGATACAGAGAGTGGGTCTTGCTGAAAATATAGTTTGGAGCCAGAGTGTTCTCTTACTCTGTGGATGCCTGCCAGGGAAATGCACAGAAAGTCCTGGGTCCGACCCAAGAACTGAGGGGTGGACCAGGGGATGGGGAGGGGAGAAGATGCGCGTCCTCCCTGGGGAGGGGAGCAGGCAGGCGGATGGATCCAGGCAGCAGTGTGCAAGGACTGAGGGATACACAGCTGGTGGTCCAAGGGAGGGCTGCCTAGAGCCCGCGGTGCCTACCGGAAGGAGTCTAGATCAAAGAGCTTTAGTGGGATTAATTCCAAAAAGGGCAGAGCCCCCAGCTGGCATGAGACACCACCAAATTCTCTCAGTTAAGGACACCCTGCCATGTCAGGTGAGCCGGGAGTAGAAGCCCGATGACAAAACGAGCTCACCAAAGTCAAGTCACCCAAGTCTGATTGGAGGGCTGTGTTCCCGTTTAGACAACGCTTTCCTGGCCTCGAGGCAGTAGGGAATCTCAGGGTGGTCATCCGGGAGAAGGTGGGCCTGGCACTGAGTGTTCTCACCTGTGCCCTCGGCACTCCCATGTCCAGATGCCTGTGCACAGGGCACCCGTCAGCGCGGGGACCTGCCCCGTGGCTGCACAGGCATTCAGGAGCAGATGCTGGTAACTATCCTTGCTACGGGGGATCGCCTAATCTAGGTGCCTGGCCGGAGTCTTGAAGGGAAACTCAGATATAAACTTTTGAGGAGTGAATGAATTTATTTTTAATTAAACCAAGTACCCGAGTACACCAAGCCTTGGAAACGTAGTTCTGTTTAACTGATGTTTCTGTTATTCGGCCAGAATTTAATGAGCCCCTGTCTGAAATAACATCACCGAGAATGCTTGCAAATCATGTTTGCTGAGAGTAAGCAGCCGGATCCAACACGCCCCGCTCAGAAATTAGCAGAGCGCCTGGAGAGTAACTACACACCATTACTTTAGCACCAAAACGTCCCATGCAGTGGAAAAAATAACTGCACACAGAATTGTCTACACATCCTTTTCAACAATGGAATTCTAGTTTAAATGGAGGGTGGGAGATGGGATCGGGAAGACCATAGTGTCCGTGGTGGCGTTCGGGACGGACTTGCCTTGAAGCCCCACCGTGGTGGTTTGCAGCGTCAGGGTCTTGGTTTCCACTAAGAACAGAAAGTTCCTTCATGTTGACCTGAGAGGTTCATATTCCCTCTTTAATAACTTCATCTGTCTTGTTGCAAAGTCGGTGTTTATCCGGACTACCCGCTCACTCACACCGAAGCCCTGCAAACCCAGCTAGCCAGGATTTCTAGTCTCGCTCCCTTGTGAGCGCACGGGCATGCACAACACCCCCCAACACACACGTGCACACACACAGATACACCCCCCCACACACCCAGGCTTAGAGCAGGTTTCTCAACGGTGGCATGCTTTATAGTCGGGGCTGGATAACTCCTGATGGGGACTGTCCCGTGTGCTGGAGGACGTCTAGCAGCGTCCCTGGCCTCTCCCGCCTGCTGCCGGGAGCACGCTTCTCAAGTTCTGGCAACCCCAAATGCCTGCAGACATCGTCAGATGTTCCCCGGGGGCATCAGTGCCGAGGTGAGCACGTCCAGTGTAGACAACCTGATGCCCCGAGGTGAGCACATCCAGTGTAGACACGCCAAGTGTGCTTGGAGCCCGGCCTCTTTCCCAAGGTAACTGTGAAGTCAAGGGTCTGACTCCAGAGAGAGACCTGCACACTTCTGCTCTGTGCTCTGAGGCGGGTGCCGGCAAGGACCCCCTCAGCCTACGCGACTGGTGCGAGGAGCTCCCGAACCAGCATCGAAGCCCCCCCCCCGCCGCCGTTTAATTCCACTGTGACTCAAGTACTGACAGGAAAGTGCGCCTAGCTACGAAGTGTCCGACAGGAAGCCAGACGTAAGTCAACTACAGATAGCGAGACAGGGAGACGGGCGGAGAGCGGGGCCGTGGCGCTCTGGTGGAAAGCCTCCCCGCTCCGAGGAGGAGGTGCGGTGGGAAGGGCCCTGGCACCGGCTAGAGCCTGCTCACCCGAGTGGGCAACCCCCTAGGGTCACCTTGTCTCTGCAGAGTTAGGCACAAGTGACGCGCCCAGAGAGGGACTTACTGTGTGCGAGTCCTGGCGGCCTTCCATTCTCACAGGCCACCCTCTCTGGCTCTCCCTGGCTCACTCCCATCTCTGCCCACTCGTCTCCTCCCCCAAATGCTGGAGTCTCTCTCTGCAGCTTTCTCAAAATATCCTTTTATTCTCTCTCTGTTTCTCTTTCTCTCTCAATCTCTCCCTCTTTTCCTTCTTCTCTTTCCTTCCATTTGTCTATTAGTGTTCCTGGGCCATTACTTACAGGAGCAGCTCACTAGGGGACCTTAAAAATCATCAGGAGGGTCTCTCATTGGCCACGTGACTTGGTCACGAGCACACACCTAGTTAACATGAAAGTTGCTCCCACAGTGCTGCCAGTATGTATATCATTGAGCTGCATGGTCCTATCTGTCCTTCAGGACTGCCAATCCCACCTCACCTACTCCGTGAAGTCTTCCAGGATGTCCCCTTCCTCTGAAGAGTATGGGACCTGGGTCACTCTCATGAGCTCTGCTGCTGCTTGCATTGGTATCCGGGTTATCTGACCCGAGGGAGGTTCCTACAGGCACCACACGTGTAATACCGTGGCCAGAATTAGGGTGAGACAAGAAGGAACCCAGGGCCAACCCTGAAGGAGGCACTCACTCTCAGGGTCACACAAGCACAGGGTCCCCTGTCTCCCCCTGCTCCCAGCCTGATAACACCCGATGGAAAGAGAGATCTGCCGTAACCTGTGTCAGGTCTGCATGTACTGCCATGCTCTGAATGGCTCCAGGTAGTAGGTGGACCACGTGAGGCCAGCCACGGCTAGCTGATGCCACAGCACTCTTAGCCCTCCTCCTTCTGACGCTCCCTGCGAAAGGCGCCATTCGGAGTGCCTGGACAGGCCCAGGAGGAAAGCGCACCCCACAGGTGCCCCCTCAAAGCATCACATGCACGGAGGGACCCCTGGACATCTGCCACCACCTTCCAAGGTGGGCAGTCTGTGAGGGGCGCAGTCCCTTTACCGAATTCCATTTTCTGTCCCTTCCAAGTAGTGATTTATTAATGAAATGTGCATCCATGCAATCATTTGAAATTCGATGAAAAAGTAAAAAGAAATGGGATGAACAAAACAGACCCATCTATCATTTCCATTGTCTTAGGGTCCAAAGCGCTTCCTTCCACGTGTGTTCACAGCTGGGAGCTCCGACTCCCAGGCTGAGCTGGCCAGCAGCCGAAGGCGGCCAGGCAGCCAGCTCCCCCTGCGCTCCCCCGGGGTTCCACAGACCGGCAAGGTGCTCAGGCTTCATCCCAACCACGTGCGAGTCACCCCTGGAGGGGGTGAGGAACTGACTTAGACGTCTGCTTGCAGCAGTGCGAATGGGAGCTGAGGGGCCCATCGACTGGTGGCTGAACCGGTCTGACTCCAGGCTGCTCTGGCCCCCAGGGGGACGCATGATTCTAACGTCCAGCTCCCTGGACTTGGCATTGCTCCAAACAGCCATCACACCGTTTGGGTCTACAGGACAGCCCCCAGGGGTGACCCTGTGTCTGTTCTTCCAAGGCAGGCCATGTCAGGAGCCCTCATTAGGTCACCTTGACTGGCCCCAAATTCCTGGCCTTCCTTCTCTGTGCCCGTGCAGCTTCTGACCAGTCAGGAGCCACAGCCATAATCCACTTGCCCCCATTTCTAGCTTTTCTTGTCCTCCACCTCTCCCCCTCCCCCTATCTGACACTCGGAAATCTTTGGTAAGATCTCTGGAGCATGCACAGCAAAAGCCCATTGGTTCAAAAACCACCCAGAGTATCGAGCTGATGAGATGACTCCAAGAAAGCAAGAGGTCCTTCACCCTTTCTGGCTGACACGCAATCACCAATCATGTCGTCACAGACCTGTGCTCCTTGATGTTCTTAGGACGACACCTCCTGCAGTCCTGTCAGAAAGCCAGAGACGATGACGCACCACGTCACCAGTAACCACGAACCAGTGAGTAAATGAGGGGACGCTACTAAGGCCAGACAGCCAAGGCGGAGAGGAGCAGAGAAGGGCAGGCACCGGCTCGTCTCAGGGCTTTGGATGGAGGACTCCGAGGGCCGAGTGGGACGGGACGGGCTCAGCAGCAGGCCCGCAGAGCTGGGAGCTGGGAGGAAGGGTCCAAGGAGGACAGGGACGACATAACTACACCTTCACCGTGTCTGGACCTGTGGTCCACTCTGTTTGACATGGCCTTGCCCCCTCTTCTGTCTGGAGAACACTCCCTGTCATCCCGCAAGACAGTGCGGATCCATCAGAGGACAGCACTGGGTCACACGCTCCTGAAGCCAGATGCTCGCTCCTCTGTGGGTCGGCTTTGCCAGCGTCTGCCGCTTTCCCTTTCCATTCATCTGCTCCACTCTGAGGGCTGGGTCTCTCAGCCTTACTGACTCCACCCAGGCGACCCTGACAGAAAGCTAGGAACCCAAACTCTGGATGTAAGGGTTAGGACACCTCAAGACCTCCTGAACAGCCCAAATCCCGGACGTCTCGACTCTGAGCCTGAGCAGTTCGGTGTGTCTTTGACTTTACACCTGCTCCTTCGTGCATTCTCGCTCTTTTCCAGGTAGCCAGTAACAGGAGTCCCCCTCGGGGTGGCCCTGCCCGGGACCCTACAGAGAAATGTCTCCCACCCAAAGGAGTCATGGAGGCAGCCTGTTAAATCACAGCCTAGGAGTTATAGCCGCTTACTCAGCTGGATTTGATGCCATTCACAGTGTTCCCTCGGAAAGGAGGGATGAGTGCAGAAGGAGATACAGGGAGTCTTACCTTTGTACCCTGTTTGAACAGTGTTCTTGAGACATGATTCACCAACTTAGATTGTACGATTCGGTGGTTTTTTCAGTACATTCAGAGTTGTGCAACCAACACCACAACACATTTCAGAACATCTCAGTCTCTCCAAAGAGACACACTGCACTTCCCGTCCCCCCAGCTGTTACGGCACCTTCTGTGGCGATGGGTCCCTGCTGAGCACTTCGCATAAACGGCACCACACAGCACCGAGCCTTCTGCGTCTGGACTCTCACTCAGGATAACGTTTTGGGGGCCCATCCAATCTCCTGTCTGATATAGCAGGTCGGACTTACCCGCTCGTCAGCTGAGGAGCGTCGGGACTCCGTACGCACGTCGGCGGTTCACACACTACGTGTTTATCTGCGCACACGCACGTTTAGGCTTTGGTGTGGGCCTGTACGCTCTTGTCCCTTAGTCGCGGGCCAGGGAACGTCAGCGCCTACGAACTTCTGAGAAGCAGCTCCACCCTTCCGTCGGCAACGTGTGACGGTGGCACTTTCTGCACGCGCTCACCAACACTTGTGATTCCCTGTGTGTTTTCTTTCAGACGGACCAGTGGCTGTGAAAAGTAACTGCCTTTTTGTTACCGGGTTCTAAGAGTTCTGACCATCAGGCCCTTCGCACCTGACCTGCAAGCATTTCTCCCACCCCCGGGGTCATCCCCTCGCTGTCTCAAGAGCATCTTCTGGGACACAACATGTCTCATCTGGATAGAGTCTACTATACCTGTATTTTCTCTGGTCGCGTGTGCTTTCAGCATCATGTCTAATAAGCCATTTCCTAATCCAACATCGCGAAGAGTCATTCCCGTGTTCTCTTCAAAGAGTTTGATCATTAAAGTCCTTTTATTCCTTTCGAGTTAATTTTCACCCGTGCTTTGAGGCAGGGGTCCAACCTCGTCCCTCTGCACGTGGATATCCGGCTGTTCCAGCAGCACGTGTTGAAAACACTGTATTTCCCCCAATGAATTGTCTTAGGATCCTTGTCAAATCTCAACTGACCGTAAATACAAGGGTTTATTCCTGGGCCCTCGGTTATACCCCATTAACTTATATATCTATCCCTGTTAGTGTCCCACTCTTTCCATTACTGTACCTCTGTAGGGAGTTTGAGCCTGAGAAGTGTGAGTTCCTCAATGACTTTTTCATGGCTATTTTGGGTTCTTTGCATTTTTTTTTTCTTTTCTTTCTTTCTTTTTTTAAGATTTATTTACTTAGAGAGAGAGAGAGTGGGGGGAGGGGCAGAGACACAAGATCTTCAAGCAGATGCCTCACTAAGCACGGAGCCCCATGCAGGGCTCGATTCCACGACTGCGAGATCATGACCTGAGCCAAAACCAAGAGTCAGATACTTAACCGACGGAGCCACCCAGGAGCCCTGGGTTCTTTGCATTTCTATACGAATTTTAGGACCAGCTTGTCCTGATCCAAAATGGCAGCTGGAGTTTTGGTAAGGACTGTCCTGTTGTAAATCTTACTTGTCCTTGTTTTGCTTCACTTGGTCTGAATGACGGGATTTTGATTCATGGAGCAGGAGACGTGGTGTAGTTTGCCCCTGTGATGCCTGCAGACACCCTAAAGTCTACAGAGTGCCCCTAAACAGCCCCCGAGCCAAACCAGTCTGTCCTCCCCTGTGTCACCACATGCGTGCACAGACCACAGCTAAGGGGCAGGCAGTCTGAAGGAGGACAAAAAGTCCTCCCCGACCCCCTTCGAACACTCTTCCAAACTAGAAACCCTATCTGGTTATCGTAATTAAGGTTCTCAAGCCACGAGGGAATATAAACCAGACCTTTCACTAAACCGTACCAGTTCGAATCTGTACCTGCCACACACACAGCCCCAAACACACACTCAGCCCCCAACTCGCCCCCCAAAGACTTTAAACTCCTAAAGCTCAGTACATCCAGACAAGGGCTTTTCCAGTCGTTCAACAATGGTTTTCCAGGGGAGCCTTGCAAAAGCTGCCGCTCAGCCCTGGGGCTTCCGAAGGGACAGGAGGGTAATGAACGAGGAAGGCACAGTATGCTGGTCAGATTTGCACATGCAAATTAGGCGAGCATCCCTAACTTCTCCTCCCCAGCAAAAATATGCTAGGGGAAGCCTCAGTCTGATTAAATTTAAACATATTCACCTGGACCTCAGCCGTTTTTTGGTAAGTTAATAGCTGGTATATCAGACTGCATCAGATAGAAAATCATTCTCACATCTGTGTCCTAAAAATGGACTAACTTGCTTTAAATAAATTTCCTTTTAACTCATAATGAATGTAAAGGGAGGCTGACAACATGAATAAGTATGCATAGTCGAAATTCAAGTTCGACCATGTCCTAAATGCCTTCTTCGTGGATTTACCCTTTGGAGACAGGCCTATGCTCTGCGCATTCTGGACACAAGAATCAGGTAACATTAGTTAAACACACGCTGACCTTGCAGACTCCCATCTCTAAGGTTCACTCATGTTTCTGGAGTGCAGAGAACCTTTGCAAGTAGGAAAGAAAGTAAATGAAGTTAAGTTAATGTATACAAATGGTGCTTTATAAGCTGTCATATGATTTTTAAAATGTTAGTTGTCACTATATTACTATCGTGATGATTATCATCAGAGCAGAAATCAGGAGGCCTTGATTCTATTCTCTGGCTACAATATACCCTTTTCAGTTTTCTGATTCTTTGGGGCATCCTTGACCAAATACAGCAGAAACTGACCTTTTCCATCACGGTACCCCATGCGCAGAGCAGGGTTTCCACGCCACAAGAAAGGGACGAGAGAGGCCCTCTTCTTCCCTGAGTTGAATGCCACAGACCCCCAGACTTTGGGGTTAACCCATAGGGCCTGATTCCAAGCTCCCATCCTCTCCATCTCTTCCACTCTTTCCCCTCCCAGCCCCACCGCCCTTCACTGGCCACCTGCAGCTGCCGTCACCATCAGGAAAGCTGAGCCCACAGATGAAGACCCTGAGCCTTGGACACACAGCTCCTCGAGGACGGATGCGTGCAAACCTACAGGGCTCGAGGGGACACCATCCCTACTACCCTACACAGCAAGCTAGAACTTGTGACTCAAGACATGGGGTAAGATGACAAGTGAACAGTGCTCACTGGTCTTGGCCTGGAGTCGGGGAAGAACACCATACGGACCCATCTATGCAGACGGACCCCCACGTCCAGTTCCCCAGGCTGCTGACACTGCTGGTCTGGGTGTGGTTGCTGCGAAGATGGAGGAACAGGTGAGCTCCTTCTCTGCCAACTAAGCTGGCATGAGTGCCATCAACTGGACTCAGTGAGGGCACAGAAGACCAAGGGGGTGGCGAGTTCTGCACAAATCCCACCAGACGCAGAAAAACAGGAGTCTGGTCCTGGCTCCCTGGCCCCTAGGATGCCACTACCATGGCGAGTTATACCGGAAACGCTCCGGAATCCGGAGTGAGACATCCTGGATGAAGTCCCAGCACCCCCCACTTAGTGGCCACGTGATTCTGGCTGCTCTTTGAACTCTTGGAAGTCTTGGTCTCTTCATCTGTAAGATCGAGATGCCCAAGCTACCAACCTACCAAGGTGTTGGTGAGGGTCCAGTGGGATCATGGGTGGGAAAGTCCTTTGAACAGAACTGTACCGTGCCCACAGAGATATTCCTGGGCCTGCCAGCGTGAGCTCGTGAGCACATCGGTGTTGGCTGCAGAGAAAATCACTGCACGTGGCAGTTTCCTGACCAGCGGGGCCAGTGCAGGGCACACAGACCTCTCTGGGAGGTGAGCCAGAGTACAGGTAAAGGGGAACGGTGGGTCCAGACATGGGCATATGTGTGGTCACCAACAGCCCTTTCCAGGAAGAACAGGCCACCTTTTCGTCCTATTCCAGACTGGCGCCCTGGCCGTGATCACGTAGCTCACGGATCTCCAACTCCAGACAGTGATTGCCCTACGACTCCAGCTGTCTCTGAAATCCAGCGTCCTGTGCGTGCCAAGGAGAAACTTCCCCGATGTGGCTTTCCTCTGGAGATGGAGTGCAGTGGGGCAGGAACGACAGGCCTGTTCCCGGGGGCGCACACCTCCCATGGCTGACATTGGCTCGGGGATCTCCTGTGGCTTTGCCAGGCCTTCCTTGGACTGCTCGGCAGCCTAGGGGCTCTGTCCACCTCTCCCTCCCAGAGCCCGTCACACAGGCAGACACTTCACATGCAAAGAGACCTGCTCAGAGAGGACACATGCCGTGTAGACTGAGGCCCCCACGACCACAACATTCTGTAGCTCTGTTTCCCTTTGCCCACAGAGGGATGGGCCGACGAGAGGCAACGGGGAAGAAAGCATAAGCAGAGAAGAAAGACTTTTCTTAATTGAGGGGAGATCTATTTTTAGAAAAAAATAGTAGAGCTTTATAACACCGTCAGTGAAGGGGTGTCCCAAGGTGGCATCGGCTGGCTGCCTGAGGAAGCAGCGAGGCCCTGTCACGGGAGGTGTTTGGTCACAGGACTGAGGCTACTTTGCAGGGATTTGGGCCACACGACATGCGGGGCTGCTCAACCCGAGAGCCTGTGGGGTCTAAGGTTCTAGAAATCATTCAACTCAACGCAAAGGCGAGACTGTCCCCTTACAGTACCTTAGCACTGGGACAACGTGGAGTCCCGTCTCAAACGCCCAGTTTCGTTCTTCCATGAAAATGACCCCTGTCTATCAACTCTTCCACGCCTTCCTCCTACTCTAGACCTTGAAGAAAGCCCCAGTGACCAGTGAGACTCCAGTCCCACTGTCCCAGGGGCAAGGGTACTCTTGGTGGGTGCAGGAATGGACAGCAGCCATCCTGACAGGAGCACTGGGTCCTGGGGCTTCAGAGTGTGAACCACAGATGCCACGTTGCTCAAGGACACGCATCAGCAGTGGGCTGTCACAGTGCCAGAAGTGAGGCCACGCCAGGGCAGGGCGGAGGCTCCAGGCACACACGGGCCTGGGGAGGCCGAGGGCTCCCTGCCTCCCCCAGGAATTCGGCAGGTTTGTTAGCTCACCGGGGATGCCCTGGAGGGGAAATGGCGGATAGGTAAGCAGGGGATCCATGCCTGGAGTGAAAACCAGTCTTACAGGAGGAGAATCAGGTTCACCCCGGGTGGCTTTTTCCCTGGCCCCCTGCCATTCTAGGAGGAGTCACCTCCTCCCCTTCTCCAGGTCCCCACCCCATGGCTCAGCCCACTGCGGCCCAGCCCCCATCACTATATGACCTTGCTGTCCTCAAGGCCACTGGGCCCTCCAGCTTGCCAGATCCAAAGGACAGTGCCCTGTCCTGGTCACACCTGCTTTTCTGGAGAATCTGCCAGTGTTGGCCCCTGTAAGTTGTCTCCTCCCTCTCTTTCTCTCCAGCTGTCCTCTGTTTACAGTCCCTCCTACAAAGATTCCTTCCAGCAGCGCCTGCCGGGCACTGGCTCAGGCACCGGGAATATGGTGGTCACCAATTCCAATCCTTACAGAAGCGACACTCTAATGGGAGAGTCATACATTCACCAAACACCTGCACAAATAAATGTCAGACTGCAACCGTAACAACCGATTCATCGGAGGGGGACGCTGCACGGTGCAGGGGGGAGGGCTTAGTATCAGGGGCTTTGACCCAGTCAGCGAAGCCAAGAGAGTCTTCTCTAAGGAAGTGACGCCCGCCGAGCGCTGGAGGGCAGACCGCAGCTCAGCAGATGGGCAGAGGCAGGAAGACCGTCCGAGGCAGAGGGAACTACTCAGAGAAAGGCCGTCTGCAGGCAGACCGTGGGGGGCCGGTCTGAACGGTGTCTTAGGTCACGTTTCCCAGAGCCTACAACGGGCATTTGGATGCACGTGGCTTATTGAGGGAGTACGCTCCATGTCCTGAAGGAAGCAGCATAAGGAGCAAGGACGTGACTCACACCAGGCTTGGTTCCCTTGAGTCAGGGCAGCGGAAGCCAGGCCGTGGGCAGCAGGGGGAAGGGGCCGCAGGGAAGTAGCCCCCACTGACCCAGGAGGTGCTCCGGAGACGCGGCAGCCGTGAGCCGTCAATAGTGACCGCGCACAGCGCCTGGAGCAGGGCTGCCCCGGCCCCACAAGGGGGATCCAGACCAGACCCGGCGGCATCTACTACAGATGCCACACGGCCAGGGTTCCGAGCAGAACGACGCTCGCCCCAGTCCTTGGCCCTCCGCTAAGTCCTTCCCCCTCTCTTGCCCTAAGTTCTCCTTCCTGTAAGATCTTTGGGTGCCTCTCTAGCCCATTCACAAAACACAGCTGTTCTTCCCTGTCTTGGCCCCCAGGCAGGAGCTCATTTCTGGATTCAGGATACAGCCCGGCACACCCAATGCACGGCCCCAGGGCTCTGCTCTCAGCATCAGCTCCCTGCACTGCAATGAAAGAACGGCCGGTCAAGTTACATCCACGGCCTGATGGTGAGATCTGAAGGCTCAGGGTCCACGTGGGGCGGGCCACCCTGTTGACGGGACGCCGGGAGCCCAGACGCGGGGTGCCAGGTGTCAGAACTGAGGCGGAGGGCAGGCCCGGGAGGACCGGGCTGAGCCTGGCGGGTCTCGGTGCGCCTGGGGCAGGGATGTAGGTGGAAGAGTAGGTTCCCCCAGGAGGCTGCTGGGCTTGAGGGGTGGGGCTCTGCTCCCCTCAGCTCCCTCCCCCACCTTGTGGGGCCGCTTCTGGGCAAGTGCGAGCTTTCCTTCCTCCTTTGCAGCTTCTCGCAGGAATTTCCACCCAGCTGACACCCCTATTCTGTAGAATAGGCGGGACACTAAAAACTCAAAGTCAGCAGAGAACGCAGCCAGCAGAGGAAGCCAGAAGAGGGGGAAAAAAAAAAAGAAAAAGAAAAAGAAGAAGAAAAGAATGTTAGGATTTTTAGCTTTAAAAAAAGTCACCCATGTATGCATGTGTGTACAAATAACTGTGAGTCGCCGGCTCAAGGCAACCCACGTGCTAAAACACTGAGCTGTAACCGCGCTCGCGCACTCACCACCCGGTCAGCTCCACGTTCCTGCTCGTCCACGGCAGGCACCGCGAGCCTTCCGTGGACAAGCACGCCGGGCATTGCACCTGCTATTTAAATAGTGCCAGGTGTCACACAAGCATCATTCTCGTCCTTCCCACAAGGCTCAGGACGGTAAAGCACGTCCATCCCACAGACGGGAACACCGAGCCTCACACAGGGCAGCAGGCCGGCATGTGGAGACTCTGAGCACAAGCTTGGATCTGTCTTCTGACCACAGAAACATCAGCTCTTCCCCATCCCAGCAAAGCTTCCTGCGAGAGACCATAGCACAGCCCTCACAAGATGCGGCATTGTGAGCCCGAAGCCATCTGCTGGCTACACTCACCATGGCCAGGCTTTGTCTTTGGAGGATGGAGTGGACTTTCAAAGGTGGTTTGGAGCAGAGGCTGGGTGGGCGCGGGGCAGGGGGCAGGGGCAGGAGAGACACAGAGCACACGGGTCCTGGCGCCACCCAGCGTCCCTCTGTCTGCGGAGGAACGGCCTCCCCGGCCTCCTGACTTCAGACCACCCGCACGGCCTCACCCTCCTGTGCACTGTGTCTGGTCCAAGAAGGGGCACAGGGACCAAGGAAAGCAGCTCAGACATCCTCTCTGTGATTCAGTGAATCAACGTTGGAGAAAATGGTTTTCTTTCCCTCGGATTGTGTGTTCGTTTCCTCCAGCTGCTGTAACCCGTTCCAACAAACTCGGTGGCTCGAAGACACGTGAGTTTATTTCCTTGTAGTTCTGGAGGTTGCAAGTCCAAGAGCTGTCTCCCTGAGCTAAACTCAAGGCATCGACAATTCTGGCTCTTTCTGGAGGCCCTAGCAAAGACTCTGTTTCCAGGCCTTTTCCAGCTTCTTGAGGCCACTTGTATCCCTTGGTCTGTAGCCCCTCCTCCATCTTCGAAGCACGCCACTCTGACCTCATCACCGTCCCCTGCCTCCCTGGTGTGGAAGCCTCCGTGATTACACCCCATCCACCTGGATAGTCCAGGATACTCTCCCCATCTCCATCACAGGTTCCAGGGAACAGGACACAGACATCTCTCAAACCATTGTTCTGCCTAGCACAGACTCTGAGTTTGGGGGGCCTCAGTGACAGCCACGTGGGGGAGCCTGACTGTAGGAGACAGGCTGAGCAGGAGGAAGGGGGCGAGAGAGCCGGCTGACAGTACCCGTGAGCCTCTGCGTTCCGCTGTCCCAGAGGGAATGACAGTGCGGGGCCCCTGGGCCGCAGATTGAGGCAGCTGGCCGGGGGATGGGGCGAGGCGAAGTCAGGCCCGTGGCCCCGCTGGGCTGGGTGTCTAGCATGTTTGCGTCACTGGCAATCAGAAGTGAAAAAGTACCATGTTTTGGTCAAGAGGGAGGTATGACCACCACTTTTTAGTGTCAAGTAACTGCCCCTAAAGCTGGTCCTCGAGGGTAAGTACAAGGTGGAGCAGTGAAATAGGGGTAAGGTTTTGGAAAAGGTTGGTCCTCAAAGGTAGGTACAAGGGGGAGCAGCGAAATGGGGGAGGTGGTTTGGAAAAGGCGTCTGGTATCCAAGGGGACTGCATGAGAACAGCATTCATCTGGGAAGTTATATGTCCTTATAATTTTTCCAAATGATGTAATGTTTTATAGGAGAGATGCTCACCATTGCTCCCCCTTCTCTTTCATCCAATTCTTAGAAAGTACATCCATGATTCATTCTCAAAGGGCCCCTCACCACAAGGCTACTGCCAGTCGATCACGGCAGCACCCAACCCAAGCTGACCAACTACGCTCCCTCCCGGGCCCTGGAGACTGGAACTCAGAGCCGCTGGTTCCAGCCAGCTGGTATGTTCACCGAGTTTCCACCACGACCACAGAGGGCGGACGGGAGGAATGATGCGGCTGCGCAGAGAAACACAGGGTTGGCAGACCAGGGAGGGAGAGGCCAAGGCAGAGACAGCGAGAGACACACAGATGCACAGGCGGGAAGGCAAACACAAGCACACACAATAAAACCACAGCATTCGGGGAATGCGGACGAAGCATATCTTGGGATTCTTTGTTCTCTTCTTGCAACTTTTCGGTAAGACTGAAATCATGTGAAGTTTTTTTTTTTTAAGTTTCAAAAATAATGCAAACAATGGAAACGCTCCACGTACAAGACACCGTTAAGAAAATGACAGGGAGGGCAGACCAGGAGAGAACGTTTTCAAAACCTAGATTTGACGAAGGACTCATCCCCAAAATACATAAAGAACTCTGTCATCTACATTATAAGAAGACGACTTCAATTTTTCTTAAAAGGACGAACAATGTGAACAGTTAGCTCACCAAAGATGAGTAAGTGGAAGCAATTACGAGAAAAGTTGGTCAACGTCGCTGGTCGTCAGGAGAGCATAAACTAAAACCACACTCGCTGGCACGGCCGAAAGTAAAGACTTCGATGCCAAGGCGGGTGAGGACGTGGAAGCACAGGCTCTCGCACGTTGCTGGAGGGCCTGCCCGGGGCACACCCTCTTTGGGGCAGTCTGGCTGTTTCTTATGAAATCAGACTCACACTCACTCTGTGACCCAGCAATCTCACCCCGGCGTGTTTACCACGACACAGGAAAACCCAAGTCCACACAAAGGCATGTCCTTTATTCGGGGCTAGAAACAGCCCAAAGATCTACCGCCTGGTGAAAGGTAAGCAGACCGCTGCAGAGCCGTGCGAGAGACGAGAAGGCGGATAGGCGGCACAGGCACTGCGCTAAGGGGAGGAATCAGACCCAAGCACGCGCATGCTGCAGAATCCGTGGAGGAGACACGAGACACAAAGCAAAACCATGACCGAACGCAGAGATGCCAGGGACCCACGTGGGGGTGGGACTGGTCACCAAGGGCACACGGGCACTTTCAGGGGGACGGAAGCATTCTCCCTCGTGACTGTGGCAGTGGTTACGTTACTGGGTATCGTTTTCAGAGCTCATCAAGTTGTACTTCTAGAATGATGTATTGCATTGTATGTAAATTATCTCAATGACAAGGATTTTAAGAATCCAATCCTCTCCTCTCCTAGAGCAGAGGCTGCGTCAGGCGCCCCGAGGTGGAGCAGCCCCTGGGGAGAAGCACGGAGAGCACACCTCACTTCCCCGGCAGGTGATCCCCTCACTCAGAAAACATCTCCCTTCGTCTCGCGTTGATTTATCTATCGCACTTGCAACCAGAAAGGCTTCAACTAAGGTATTTGTTGATGGGAAAAAATCAAGCTGAAGTAACTCAGGAAGTCCAAATTACTGAGAAATAGAATAGCCTAGAATCTGCTAATATTGCATTCAGACGGCTTTCTCCCTTCTGCTAATTTCAGCTCGCCGTCCTCCTCCTATCGTTCTGCGCATAATCACAGCGATTCACCCTCCAACTGGCAGCAAGTCCGTTTGAGAACGAAACTCATCAGACTATAATGATCCCAGAAATGAAGATGTTCCGGGCAGAATGCTGTCCGTGGTCATTCTTCCTGCGGATCACACAATTTGAAGTTCAATCCTCTGCGATTACTCGGCTGCAGGAACGGTGCTAACATGTGAGGATGCAGTTGCTCCCTGTCTGGACCGTGGCATCCGGGCAGCTCTGTGCTTCCAGAGGGGGCAGGCGGAGCGCTAAGGCCCGTCTGACCCCCAGGGCTCCTGGGCTGTGGCTCCGGCCTCCTTGTCCTGGGGCCCCTGTGACAGTCCCACGGAGACCATGACCCTCCCCCTGATTACTGACCCACACGCACCGGCTCAGAACCACGGCAGCGCCGGGCCGCGAGCACCGAACGGGGGCTGTCGCCCCCCACGGTGAGAGGGCTCGCCGCAGCATTACAATTCCACTGGACGCCCGGAGTTTCATTCGAGGGAACCCGTGGCCAAACATTCAAGTGTTTGTATCATGACAAACATAATAATGAGACCAAAAGGGCCTATTAGTTCTACTGTGCAATTTTAAACCTCAGACCGCCAAAAAGAAGCCTACCATTACGGCGGGGTCCCCAGCGCTCACTCGGAGGCTGGGGAAGCGCCCTCCTGAGCAGACAAGGCCTCGTTCCATGCTGGTTCGCGTGTCTGAGCAGTTTAGAAGCAGGAGGCTGGGCCAGACGACCTGAGGGAGTCCCCAGATCTCTCAGCTTGGGTGTGCGACACTGGACAGAACGTGTCTGACTGTACTGTTTGTTCTCAACCGGGAGGCTGCCGTTGCTACTAACAGGTGCGTGTTTCTGCCCGTGTGGGTCTGAGTGTGCACATGCCGGCATTTGTGGGTCCGCACGAGTCTCTGGGGACTTGTGTGTGATTGTCTACACCCATCATCTGCATACGTCTAAGTGCCGGTGGTTCTTGGGTGTGAGCTCACCCTCACGGTCACCCACGTGGGGTGGATGCATCAGCCACAGCCTCCTCAGGGGCTGGTGATGGAAGGAAAAGTGTCCTGAGCAAGAGGCCCAGGCTGCAAGTGGCCGGCTGTTTAGCATTTAGGCAAGCCCCTTTCCCTGTCTGTGTCTCGTTCCTCATCCGTAACATGCACACAGGACTACCTGACTCCCGGTCCCTGGGAGGGTTCTAGGAGCCACCACGTGCAGGACCAGCGTTGGGCTGTATAAGCCCGTTCTCCCCCAGCGTGGGCTCTGAGGCAAGGACTAGAAGGCAAGTGGTGTATCTGGGGGCTGAGGGACAGCGCGGAAGAGGCAGGCAGGGGGAGCCAGCTGGGAAAGGGCACATCACAAACCAGCCACTGTCATGGCGACGGGCTTCACCCCATGGGGCCACCCTGGGGAACGGAGCAGGACACCCTCCCCGGGCGTGAGCTCACCATGCCCGGGGTGCTAAGAGGCTCGCACACCAACTCTGGCTCTCGCAGGCGGGGAGCTGGCGGTGGGCAAGGTCGGCAGCTGCAGACCCTGCTGTTGGGACCGTGGCCCTCACTCCGCCCTGAAGCACAAGGCCCGAGGCCCGCGTCTGGTTCCGGGGTACAGCAGCAACGCCGCCAAGCTGGGTCTCACAACAAGTACCTAAATTCTGGGCAGGACTGGATTCCAAAACAGGAAGGGCAGAAAGGGCCATTTCAGGGGAAAGGCAAGCCAGAAAGCAAGCTCCTTCAGGCCTTCCACGGAGTCCCAAAAATGACTACTTTTGAGCACCTGCCTGTGCGGACCCTGTGCTGAGAGCTGCAGGCACGATGATGAACGAACAAGACAGACTGGGCTCTGCCCTCCAGGAGGCCTCGTGGGGACACCCCACTCACAGCATCACAAGGACAGGTGCATGGTTACCTGTGGTGATGAGCGGGGGGAGGGCGAGGACACGCCAGGGAAGACTCCTCTGAGGAAGTGACATCTACGCTCAGACCGGACGGCTGAGTAGGGGAGGGAAACTCCAGGCAGATGGCCTAGCATGTGCAAGGGCCCTGAGGCAGGGAAGAGCCTGCCACTGTGTGCTGGCAAACGTGTTTGCAGCCTGGTGAAAGGGAGCATGACTGGAAATGAGGCTGGAGACGTGGGGAAGGCTTCGAACCTCATCCTGAGCGCTACGGAGGCCGATGACGGCTTTGCAGCCCGGGAGCAGGCTGATCAGACTGGGATTTGGGAGAGCAGTTACGTGGGGATGGGACAGCTGGGGCGGCGGTTCCCAGAGGAGCTCTGCACATGACAGAAATGCCGAGTCCTACAAGTAAGGTCCAAACGAAAACGTTCAGAGGAGGTGCAGGGGGTCCAAAAGGCCTTCCCGGGGGCATGGCCCTGGAGCCAGGCCTTGCGGGGGGAGGGGTGACGGTGGGCTGCGGTTGGTGTGGGGACGGTGTCCTGGGCCGAGGGACCAGAGCAGGTAGCCATCGTCCGTGCCTGCAAGGAGACAGCCCGGGAGGCGGCAGGAAGTCACCCAAGGGCATGGCTGGGCGCCTGCTGGGTGGGCTGTTCGCGGGGCTCCCCACCCTCTAGTTGAACTCGCCCTTGCTCCGTGAAACCTCCCACGGACCAACGAATAACCACCTAAAACCAATTTTCCGTTGGGCATCTCAGTAGACAGGCGTGTGTGCATGCACACACTCGTGTGTGTGTGTGTGTGTGCGCACGTGCGTGTCAGTGTGAATCCGCATCTGCAAGCATCCGCGAATGCGTCTCCAGGTCAGTGTGCGGAGCTCCCGGAGCTCTCGCCGTGTGCTCCAGGTTTGCGCCTGGTCACCTGACTGAACCCCCACAGTAGACTCCCTGCCCTCACCTCATGGACGAGGGAAAGCAGGAGAAACGTGAGCATACCCTCTGCGTGTGCGGAAGGCTTGCTGGCTCCTAGAATCCCAGGTCGCGCACTGGCTCCTGGAAGGAAGGAGTCTCGTCTGTCGCAGGCTCGGGGGCACAAACCCGGGCTTCTTTACCGGAAAGCCTCTCAAACCTCTACACGACTTGGCTCTGAAATACAAGGACACCATTCTTCACAGTGCTCTATCATCAGACGTCTGCCGAGTGCCCGGGAAGTGCGTGCAGTCCGGCCGGGACAAAGGGCACGGGCTGCCGGATCGGCACTTGCGGGCCTGGGCCACGGTTTCTCTGCACTCAGGGAACAGGTGGCGAGTCTCATCTCCGACGGCGTGTGCTCTGACTCGACAACTCTTAGAAAACAAACCAGTAAAATCTAATTTGCTCACACGAATGTTGTTTTTAGGTTTCCAGCACACGACATAAAAGCCCCGCCAGTAAAAGGCAAAGCATCCAAGTCACTGTGGTTCCCACTCCACTAACTCACTGTGGCTTCGCGTCCAGCTCTGGACGATCCAAACTGACCGTAACATGACGGTGTTAATGCGCGTGGGCACCTGGGTGGGCGTGACGCTGCTGGCTGGCGTCCCCTCTGTGCTGACTCCAAACAGGACCGGCCACACCCTGCGAGTCCACACTGGGGCCCCGGCTCCTTCTTTCCTGGGGAGAGTACTCCAAGCCCTCCGGGCCCAGCCGGCACACTGTGAGTGCCAGGACCACGGCCACCACCACCGTCCACTTTCCTCTGTCTGTGCCTGAAAACGTGCATCCCCTCAGCCCACAGCAGAGCCCTCCCCCCCCC
>NW_024425230.1:25448414-25473108 GCF_017311325.1 Ursus maritimus | reverse complement strand
GGGACCCTGCCCAGCCTGCATTTATCTTAGAGGCCCCTGCGTCCCGCTGCCCTGACCTTCCCAGACATTTTCCCTCTGACACCAGGACCTTGTGCTCTGCTACCCGGCCAGGGTGCCAGACGAAGTCGGCTCGGAGCCCCTTCGTCACCTCACATCCTGGCAGCAAGGTTAACACTTGTCTGGCGGGTGGCGTGTCCCATCTCTAGTGCATCTGCCTGGTGGGCTGAAATTCCAGTGAGGCAGGGCCCCGGGGCCCCGTGCCCGGCCTGGAGCGTGAGACACGCTCGGGAACATCAGGGCCATGAGTGTATACAGAGGGGTCTGAGATAACCATGCAAGAGAAAGGGGCCGGGGGGCAGAGACCAGATGCTCTCACTGGCTGTCCTTCACCCACCCTCTAGGCCTCTTCGCCACGGCCTGCATCCCTCCCCAGCCACGACGCACACCACGCTGGTGGCTTTGGAGCCCAGCTGGCTGCAGGGCGCTCCCTCTGCCCATGGCTCCTATGAGGCACCTTGTACAGCTCCAAATAATACCCAGCCCCCATGTCCAACCCTCCTCTCTTCTCGCCCTGCCCTGGAGGGGAGCCTCACCACATTCCAGCACCATCTGCTCCGGCACGGCGTGTCAGACCCCCCCGGCTGGAAGGGCCCTGTGGGCAGCGAGGGTCCCCAGGCCACCATGGAACCAGTACCACAGTCAGTGGGCAGAAACCAGACACGTGGTCCAGGGTCAGGGATGCAGTCCCAGCTGCTGAGTCCCCAGGGGTCGTGGGATGTGGGATGTAAGTCCCCAGGAGAGGCACGATTGTGGAACAGGCTGGCGCTGGTGAAAACGGCCTGCATTCACAATTGTCCGTATTAATGAGGGACGGCATCCTGCTGGTGCTGGATGTGTCCTGCATTCAGAGGATAAACGTGAGAGAAGACTCCAGGCCAGACAAGGCGGACAGTCTGGCTCAGCACCCCAAACGCCAGTCTGGCTGGGAGCAGGGGCGCTGTGACCTCGTCAACATTAAGGGAGTTTCGGCAGGGTGCCAGATGGTAAGCCACGGCTCAAGGGACCACGGGAAAGCGAAGTGGGACAGTGTATTAAGAGTCCCAGAGGACACACAGCGCAAGCCTGGAGGGGCCCCCGGGGAGCTCAGGGCAAGGTGCATACAGAACGGAGCAGCAGGACCTGGGGCACATGCCTCTATTAGGGCCCATGGGGGGGTGCTTTTGGGGTTCCCAGGCTGAGGCAGAACTGGTTGATTTGCACCAGAAAGAGCCGGGTTTTGGTGAGCTCCACAGGGGTTTTCACCTTCTCTAAGGGGCCGCACAAGGGGAAAGAGCTGGGAAGCAGGTGGGGCTGTTTCCAGCAGGGATGTCGGGGAGGCCACGTCAGGAATGTAGAGACTTGGAGCCCTGCGGGCTGTTACTGGGGTTCACACGTGACGGAGGAGCCAGTGTCCGCTCGAGGCCCCTGTGGGCTGCTCAGCCACACACAACGGCTGCCACGGCAGCCCTGCTGGGGAGTAAACTCTCCAGAAAGTTTACGGTGCATCCTCATGTACCCACGGGAGTCAGGATCACAGGCCTCAATGAGCACAAGGGGACAGGCCACCAACGGCAAGTCCTGGGTATGGAGGCCACGGTGCTGTTCACCTGTGGCTGGGCGCTTGGTGCCAGCCACTCCGGAGCAGGCTTGCTGTGGGTGCTCGGCCCGGGGCAGCAGCTGCTGGGAACATCAGGGCGGCGGAGAGCAGGGCTTGTCCCTGGGGAGACGTGGGCTGAAACCCGGCTCCGTCCCTTACCGCTGCGTGACCTCACGAAGCCACGTCACTTCTCGGAGCCGTCTCGGCTGCAAACTGGGACCTGTAAGCTGCCTCACTGGCGGAGGGGAGGACTGATGTGAGGGCCAGCCACGTGTCAAGCGGGGACCCGGACTCAGGCGGGCTCCTGCCCTCACAGGACTCACAGCCTCGTGGACAGACGGATATTCGGCCGCTTATCTCCCGAGGAAATGTCTCACCAGCAACCGCAGTATAGCCAGGACACTCCACATGGTGAATCGTTAGGGAAATGCAGATGGAACCGACAGAGAGCTGCCCCTCGCACCCGTGAGGACCGCTGCCATCAAACACCGGGAAGAGAGCATGCGCTGGCCAGGGCGCGAGGGACGGAACCCCGTCCGCCGTCGGTGCGAAGGCCAAACGGCACGGTCGCTGTGGAGAACGGTGTGCTGGTTCCTCAGCACACTGTGCAGAGTCGCCGCGGGGTCCCGCTCTGCCACGCGCGGGGAGGGGGGACCCTGAAGACATCGTGGCACCAAGTGAAGCCCGGCCGTCATCGGAAGACAGCACCATGGAATTCCGCGCAGGGGAGTCGCCAAGTTCACAGGAGCAGGAAGCAGGACGGTGGACGCCAGAGCCCGGGGCCGGGCTGTAAAGGGACCCGGCTTCAGTTCAGCAAGATGAACAGAGCACGGGGGCCGGGGGCGGGCCGGCGGCACAGCCACGGGCCATTCTGGCTGCGCAGTGCACTGAACCACGGGGAAGGCGGTCGGTTTGTGTTACGTGTGTATTAACACGTACGATTTTAGTTTATCTCTTTTAAAGATTTATTCATGTATTTAGAGAGAAAGAGTGCGAGCAAGCACAGAGGGAGAGAGAGAATCTCAAACAGATGCCCCACTGAGCAGGGAGCCCAACGCGGGGCTCGACCCCACGACCCTGGAATCATGACCTGAGCCGAAGGCAGATGCTTCACCAACGGAGCCACCCAGGGGCCCCATCATATGACATTTTAAAAACTGAACAAGTGGTAGGAGAAACTGGAGATGGGGTAACAGATGCCTGGACGTGGAGCAGGAAAGGGGGGTACAGGTCCTCCTGGAGGAAATGACATCACATCTGTCACAGTTGAGGAGGGGCCGTCAGCGACGCTCAAGGGGCAACAGGGTCAGCCCTGGAGAAGCGCATCCCAGAAGAGCGAGGGACAGGAGAGGCCACGCTCAGGTGGGAAGAAGCTGGCACTTTGGGGTCTGAGGGGAGGTCATGGAGGGCAAGGCAGAAAGCAGCTGGCGGGGTGGGGGGTCACAGGGCACCGCCCATCCTGACAGGAGGCTGCAGCAGGCTCCCTGGGGCTGGTGTGGCCCCAGCATGACAGAGTAAAGAGCACCCCAGTGGAAGCCAGGCCCAACAGCCTCACCTGCTGGGGGCACCTGCCCTGGACACCTGCCCGGGGCGGGTTCTCATTGAGTAGACATCCCCCCTCTCCCAGAGCGTAGAGCAGCCTTCATCTGTCTTGGTGGTAAAATCTCCATCCCTTTGCACCCGAATAAGATCTGAGTCCCAAGAGGCTGCTCTAGGATCTCTCTCGGGAAGCCCAGCAAATCCTCAGGACAGGGGTCCCGGGAGCCTGGCTGAGATCCCAGGCTTCTCGGGAGGGTTGTGCACAGAAGGGAAACTCCCCACGTGCCCGGGCACCCAGGCTGCTCAACAGGACGGAGCGCGGTGCTCGTACCTGCTGCTCTCCTTGTCACAGCGGGGTCCTTACCACTCGCTCCTTCGCCCCTTCTCCCAAGACACCCCTCCTTGGAGTCTTGGCCCCTGAACCCACAGCTACCACTTTCCAGAAATCAGGTATCACATGGCCGTCTCCAATCCCCCAGCTCCTTTAAATCTGTGTCTTCTCTCTCTCTCTCTCTCTCTCTCTCTCTCTCTCTCTGCGTCTTCTGGGTAATTAAACCAAAAGAGCCTAGAAAACCCTCTTCTAATCAATAATTCAAAGTGTTGGTCTCCTGTGACATTTTTTTTCATTATAATTCTCTGGGTCAGGCATTCACGAATTCTCCAGGATGGAGTTCCCTGCTGGGACATAGAAGTAGAATTAATGTCGTCTTTGGGTAATTACGTATTTTTAAATTATCCTTTTCCCCCCCTTAAGCAGCCAGAAAGAATTGTTTATGAATAAAGGAAAATACTATGGTCTCATGAGTTGAGCACTTGTAAAGAAAGAGACATTTGGAGTATTTGCTGAGTCAAGGAAGAGGTGAAAATAGTTCAAGCCCCATTTAAAAATTCCTGACATGACATTTTGGCTTTGTAATGAGCACCACTGGGTGTCCCTTCTCCTCTGCTCGCCCTACCCACCACCACTCTCTTCCAGGCTGTGGGAGACCATGCTAACAGCTCCACCAACACCCGTTCTCTCTTCCCTCAATGTTCTGTTTCGGTAATGCAATGCTGATTTTGTGCAGCATGGCAAGGTGTCCAATTTAAAATACTTCCCAACTCGACTCAGCCAGAGGTGACCAGGTGAACGTGTCTGGACAGCGAGATGCAAACAGAAGTCTAATGTGTGAGACCTCGGGGAAAACAAAGCCGACTTGGCTGGCGTATGCCTGTGCCCTTGATTTTCTGTCTTCCTCCTGCCTGGAATATAGAAGTGATGGCTGGAGGAAGAGCAGCCATTCTGCAACCATGAGGATAAAACTCACACGTTAAGAATGGCACAGCAAAGAGCTAAAAAACAAACAAAAACCCTAGACTCAGCTGCACTGGTCCTGAATAGACTTCTTCAGGAGTCTTGCGATCTATGAAAAACTAATTCCTGTGCGTTTAAGCCACTGTTAGATCAGTTTTCTGTTACATGCAGCCAGTGCAAGCCTTGAATGACATACATTTCTAGACAACAGGACACTCGTAGAGTGAACTAAGCCATCACATCTGCAGGAGCTCTCCTCTGCTGGACCCGGCATTTTGGCGACTCTCCATGCTCAGAGGAGAGGTAAGCGTCGTCCGAGGCCATCCTGCACACACCTGGAACAGGCTCTGCCGACCTCCAGGCTGGGAATGCAGAACTGAGTAACACAGTCTCTGAGGACGACCACCTCTGGGGCCACAGTGAGCACCTGCCACTGGGGTTCAAGCCCCCAGCGTCCCCACCACAGCCAGGCTCCTCAAGTCCCTCTGCGGTGGTGTGCTCCCTGGTGCCCCCGGCTGCCCGAGGCCACTGGCCTCACAGCCAGTCTGACACAGGGCACCGCCCCGCTCTCTGGCCTGCAGCACCCTCTCTTCCTGCTTTTCCTCATGCTGCACTTGGCTCTTCCTCCCCAGGGGCCACTGTCTCTCCCCCTCCTCGCCCACGTGTGTTTGGTGGATCTCCACAAGACCCCATCTGGTCTCCTTCCTCCCAGGGACCTCCCCAGCCTGGCCCGTAGGATCCCCTGTGTGCCAGGGACTCGACGCCTTCTCTCTCCTGGACTGCAGCCCTGATTGACACTGCACGCCAGACACCGCCCCGGGACGGCTCAGAGGAAGCCGAAGCCTCCGTGTCCACACTTAAAGTTCATCTCACATAAATCAAAGCCACCGTGAGGAGCACTTCACACCCATTAGGATAGATGTTATTAAAAAAAAAAAAAGACAAACTGGAAATAACCAATGTTGGCAAGGGTGTGAAGAAATTGCTGGCGGGAACGTAAAATGGTGCAGCCGCTGTGGAAAACACAGGGAGACTCTTCACAAAATTAAATATAGAATTAGTGTATGATCCAGCGATTCTGCTTCTGGGTACGCGCCCCGAAGAAGGGAAGGCAGGCTCTCAAACAGATCCGTGCACGCCCACGTTCACAATATCGAAACACAGATGCAACCCAGGTGTCCCCTGACAGAGGAACAGAGGCAAAGGCGGCCCCGTGCACGGTGGAATATTATCCAGCCCGGAAGAGGAAGGACGGGCTGGCACCTGCCCCCACACAGAAGAAGCCTGGAGACACGACACCGAGTGAAACACGACAGTTACGCGAGAACGGAGTAGATGGCGGGAGCCACGGGCCAGGGGCGCCGAGCACGAGGGGTTGGTGCTGGTTGGGGACCTAGTTCCAGTGCGGGAAGATGAGAAAGTTCTAGAGACGGATGGTCAGGGCTTCCTGCCCCTGGACCTTCCATTCACACGCAGTGAAGAAAATACATTTTGCGTTGTATATATTTTACTATAGCTTGTTAAATGTTTGTTTCACCTTCCCTGCCTCACAGCACTCCCCTGCCCGGGTTGCACTTCCGTCTCATATAGACATAGGTCAGACATACATCAGAGGGAGAGTTCTAATCAGCTCAGAGAAGACTAAACATTACCCCAGGACAAAGCGGGACCTCACATCCTCCTCTGGGAATGGGATTGGTGTCTGTCTGGTTGCACGTGGGCTTGGCCGTCTCATGTTACACAGAAGCTTGACCTTTCATTGTCTGTATGTGGAGATAAGTGTGGTCTAACGAGATGCGTGCGGGCGTCGAGTTCACAGAGTGGACCGTGGTGAGGCTGAACCACATTTCCCAGAGGCCAGGACAGGCGGGTGAGATCAGGTGAGAGGTCTGGGAGCCAGAGGGAGCAGCAGCCCTTCTGCTCACACGCACTGTCCCTCACCTGCAGGCCCAGAGCCGGTGCGGTGTGGCAGCGGGCCACAGCCACCCGCTCGTCCCCAAATCCTTCTTCAGCTTCCCCAGCTCCTGGGCCAGGCGTGCATCATCAGCCCCAGACACAGGGCCCCGGATCCCGCACAGCATCTGCACCACGAGTCAGAGGCCAAGAACAGACCCAGCCTCCAGCCCATCCACACGGTCTCCAGCTTGTGCGGTGGTTACGGGACGTCTTTTCCTCCCCATGGCCCCCCTGCGGACTTGACGCTCCCACACCAGACCAAACCCAGAGTCCTATAACTAACCCTGTGACAGAACCAGACCCATATGTGTGCAGCCCCCGCGGGTTCTGCCTTCCTGACTGTGCCTGATGACACGCTGAGAAGCTACCAAGTGCAAGGTGTGCTTGGCGAGGAGGGAGAGGAGTGGGCAGGGAGGCTGCACCAGGAGCTCCCGGGCGGACACAGGGAGATCGGGCTCAGATCGCTCAAATACAAGGGGAAGGGGATACAGGGCACGACAGGGCATACACCGTGTGCTCCGGGCACGGGGAAATGCACACCTGGATCATCGTCCTGGCCCCAGCACCTGCCAGCTACGTGGCCTGGGCCATGCCACCCCGAGGGTGTCTGCACCCCTTCCCCACTCCTCCCTGGGATGGCGCTCCAGGGGAAGGCATCTCGGATGGCGGGGACCACGTCAGGGACGCTGTCACAGGAAAGGGTGCAGTGTTCCAAGCGGGCCTTGCGGGAGACTGCTTCCGCACAGCCTTTTCCCATCCGGTGTAGAAGGAGTTAATGCATTTTGGTGAGACAGAGTGGGAAAAGGTCATTCTGCGAATATTCAAAAGCAATTTCATGAAACAGTGGGCTCTCATCCATCTGCTGTAACAAACTGGTTGGGCGCCGTGAAGCCTGAAGCACTATACACTCCGTGAAATGATGACTCCCACCGGGGATAGCTCGTGTTTTTTTCCAGGGCTGAAATGAAAAGATATACAGTACGCTGTATACGCGGGCCCATGGTGCTGGGGAGGCTCTCGGAGCCGGCGCTGCTGTTTATGGAAGATGGGTGATAAATCAAGCCATATAATTTGCAACCGATGGTTTCATTTGTTCTTTAATGTTCCTCTGATCTTTTGGAAATGAAGGAATTTCACATAAAACAAGGAGTCTGACAAACTTTCATCTTGCCCATAATGGGATCATAAAGTCGGGTACGTGCAGTAATTAAAAGGACAGTGATAAAGGAGTCGGCGTGCAAGTTTGCATCAGGCCTCTGCCAGGACCCAGGGGTTCAGCTCAGGGCACACGGAAGCAGAAGAGGCCCCGTGGCAAGAAGACTGCGTGGTCGTTCATTTGCTTGCTGGTTAGAAGGAAACGTGTGGGTGAACAAGAGCTCACACACGGCAACGACCAAGTGGGCATCAGTGATAAAGGTCAGGCTTCGAGCGGGTAGTGGGCAGGAGTGCCTGATTTTTACCTGCGCGAGTTCACTCTTGCACGCCATCTGCATGCGGACCTGTCTGTTCCCCACTCTCTGCTGCTGCCTGACTCTGCACCAATGCAGCCTCATGACCAGCTCACGAGTCCCATGTGTCCGATTTCTGTTTCTGGGGTCCCCGCTCATGCCTGCTGGGCCTGCTCCCAGCCTTACGCACAGAAGCCACGTCGCTCCCCCATCCCACTGGCCCCCACTCTTCCATGCGGCCTCCATGCCCCAGCATCTGGTCACCAGGACTCCACGCAGGACCTGCAGCAGCGAGGCCACCAGGCCTGGAATGGCCCCTGAACGCAAGCGGCTCTGTCGATGGACCCTTCATGGCTTCCCCAGCACCTCGCCCTGCCCTGCGCAGTCCTGCCCAGGGCCACTAACCAATCTCCGCACCTTCGCCTGGTAATGACCCAGACTCACGGCACGGACCCTCCGCACCGAGATCCCAGCCAGCTTTATTGCGGAGGGGGGCATGCTGATTCCTTCAAACCCCTGCCCTCCGTGACCCGTGGGCAGCCTCTCTTTGCAGCTCAGCATGGAAAACTATGATGGGTTTCTCAATGATGAGCTGACGACAGAATGGCCAACGGCCTCCTGAAGACACATCTCCTTTGCAAAGGGCCGCGATGCGGTTGTGAGGACAAAAGACAACAATGGATTAAAGAGGGTCTGTAATCAGCAAGGCCCCCAGCACACACGACCGCGCCGGCCCCGAGCAGATGCGTCTGCTCTACAGGCAAGGACCCGGTCCTCACAGAACGGGGGCCCAACTCGGGCTGGGGACACAGGCCCCTCTTGCACGCTAGCGATCAGGCCGCCTGCCTTCCTTCTGTCTCGTTTTAATAAATCATGTTTCTCAGATCTTTGTGTAGGATAAAGCAAACAGGGATACAGCCATGTTAACAGCATCCTACATATTCTTCCATTGATTTTTTTCTACAAAATGCAATTGCTAGGATTTTTTCCCTTGTGATGTACCACTTCGTAAACTGTTTTTTCTTTTTAACTTTAGAACTTGAACACTCCTTCTCTTTAGGTATTTGTCAACAATATTTTTAGCCTCCTAGCATCCACTGGTATAAATGAGCAGCCCGCCATGGCCATATGGCTGAAGTCCGCGGGCTCACACCACTCACCACTGTGAAAGCGGCCCCAGGCTGAACGTCCTTGTGCGTGACGCTTTGCAAATAGTTTGTATTATTTCCTGGAAAGTGAAAATGCAGGGTCAAACGCCTTAGCAAATTGTAAGATTTTTGCTACATTTTGCCAAAATACTTTCCAGAAACACTGAAAATCTTACTTGCAGAGCAGCACGTCACACTGTCCCTCTCCCCGCATCGCAGCCAAACCCAGCATTGTTGTTCCAGTTAGTTTGTACCTCTTGCACGGTCCGATCTGCGTTTCTTTGATGATACGTTGTGCAATTGAGCATTTCTCGTATGTTTGTGGCTGTTGGTGTCTCTTTTCTGGTGAATTACCTTTATGGGTCTTTTCTCTGTTTCCACTGGGCGTAGCTCACTGTTTTCTTCCCGATCTGGGAGCACTTGCTGTGCAGCCCATGGAGCGGGACAATGAGAGACTTCCCATCGGGACTCGCCCTCCCCAGCCAGAGAGAGCCAGGGTCCTGCTAGGTGGGCCAGAGAGAGGGCGTGTGACAGCTCAGGCCTCCTCGCCAAGTGACAACGTGGCTGTGAGGTGGCTGCAGACAACATGTCGCGGGTGTGACACAGGGAGGGGAGGGGAGTGGGTACCACAGTCCCTGTTCCAATTCCAGAACAGGGAGAAGAAATAAGGAGAGTGGGGAGGAGGGGGGGGAGGGGGAAGGGCAGAGAGAGAAAAGAAGGTGAGGAGGTTTGTGCAGGAAAGACAGACGTCTCCGCAGGACGGTGGGGAATCCCCGGGCCTGCAGAGGAGCCAGCAAGGGCTAGAAAGTGTGTCTGCGGAGAGGTCAGAGTCACACTCCAGTCCTAGGACCAGTCATTTGAAGGATGTCAAGCAGGCAAATGGAGCTTACACTAGTGCAGGGAGGACGGGAGGTGGAGAGGGACCCCTACAATTCCTGGACCGCACGTACCCCGGACACACGCCTGATGCCCGGGATCTGGGCCCCTGCCGCTCTATCACGCTCTGCATTCTGCGCCAAAGCCACTGGAATCACTGTACCTCCAAGAGGCACATCACCTCCTCTCAGACTGAAATGCTAGCAAAAGGCCAATCATTTTTCATCTCTGATTAAAATGTCTCAGGATGAAATTGGAAATAATTCAGCAAAGGAAGCTCCCACTCTCAGAGGTGCAGGGTGCACACGAAATCTGGCGTGGGTGGCAGGAAGACACACCCGCCCTCTCTGCCTGTCAGCACAGCCGGGCTCCCTCCCACCAATATATGAGGGTTCACTGCGTCGGCGGGCTCCCGGGGGCGACGGGAATATGCTTAGGCAACCAGAGTACATCATTCCTGCTTCAGACTCTCAAGAGCTACCTGTGCAACTTTCCCAAGAATGCCTTTGCTGGATGTACTTGTTAGAACTGCAGATTACCAGGTGTTTCTCCCCGGATTCTGACTCAGTATGCCTAGAGTTGGGCCAGGAAATCAGCGTTTTTAAACAAGGGCCTCAGGTATTTTCTTATGATCAGGCAAAGTGCTTTTCGTTCAGTACTTCTCACATTAAAATTTTGTTAATTTAAAATTAAAAGGAGATTTATTTTTTTTAAGATTTTATTTATTTATTTGAGAGAGAGACAGCACATGCAGGGGGAGTGGCAGAGGCAGAGGGAGAAGCAGCCTCCCCAATCAGCAGGGAGCCCCATGCAGGGCTCGATCCCAGGACTCTGGGATCATGATCTGACCCAAAGGCAGATGCTTAACTGACTGAGCCACCCAGGTGCCCCTAAAAGGAGATTTAAAAAAACAATACCAAGGAGATCCATTTCTGCCTGTGGCCAACTAACTTACACAGATCAGCTCTTCTCCCAAGAACAAATAGAAACTATGAACAAAGTGTTCGCTTTTTTTTAAAAAAAAATTCTGTTTAAAAATATCCTAAAGCAATACCATGTGGGAGGTCTTAAGGCAGCTCAGAGATCTCAGAAGGAAATCACAAAGGTGAACCTAATATTCAGCACAGCTATTTGCCTTGAAGCATCTGCTGATTCTTAGGAAAAATCTAAAAGCTGAGAAACTATGCTTTGTAAGAGCTGGTCAGCAAAGAAGCCAAGGGAAGGAGGGACAAAACAGAACCAGCAGCCAAGAGGCTGCAAGGCCAAGCACAGCCCTTACAGTCTGACCCCAGGAGAGCAAGAGCAGGGCTCAGGGCAAGCAGGGGGAGCCTGGTGTGCACCCCAAGCTTTCTGACGGGATCCAAAGCCCAGCAGAAACAGACCGGTTTGCACAAGGACCAAAGCCTGGCTTCCAATCTGCTCAATCCCAGATTGGGTTACGATGCTCTGCCCCTCCCTCACTTCCAAAAGCAGAAGTGCATCCTCTCAGGAAGAAGATGGCATCACCCAGACCCTTGAGTCACTTCACAGTTTTCACACATCCTATCTGACATTCAGTGAGCAAATCACACAATAGGAGATGCAGAAGGCTCAGAACCAAGAGAAAGAACAGACACAGAAATAGACCCAAGGAGACTCCAATTTGGTAATTTTCAGACAGACACTTTCAAAATAGCTGTGATGAAGATACCCGAGAAAATGAAAAACCAGATGGAGAATTTTAGCAAAGAAAACGTATTTTAAAAGATCAAATACAGGGATGGCTCGGTGGCTCAGTCGGTTAAGTGTCTGCCTTCAGCTCAGGTCATTATCCCAGGGTCCTGGGATCAAGTCCTGCATCAGGCTCCCTGCTCAGCGAGGAGCCTGCTTCTCCCTCTGCCTGCCACTCCCCCTGCTTGTGCCCTCTCTTGTTCTACTTCTGACAAATAAATAAAATCTTAAAAAAACATAAAAGATCAAATACAAACTCTAGAACTGAAAGATGTAATAACTAGAACTAAGAACTCTGTGGATAGGTTTGGTTGCAAATTAGGCACAGCTGAAGAAAGGAACAGTGACTCTGAAGACAGGTCAAAAGGGAATACCCAGGTTGGAAGAACAGAGAGAAGAAGAAACAGCAGCTGGGAAATCCTGGAGGGAGGGGAGTACACAGGACAGGACGGGGTGTGGTGGGGCTCTGGAGAGGAAAGAGCAAATGGGACACAAGGAATTTGTATGGAGATAATGTCAGAATTTTCCAAAACTGACAGAAGACATCAAACCACGCATGCAGGAGGGGCTATGAAGCCCAAACAGGATAAATACGAAGAATAGCACACCAAGGCACATCTAGCACAACTGCTGAGAACGAAAATCAAACAAAATTCTTTTAAAAAAAAAGTTGAAAATTAAATTTTATTATTTTATTTTATTATTTACTTGCATTATTTATTAATGATCAGTGACCTCAGGCTCTCTGAGAATTGGGCCAGGACACAGGCGGGGGTGGTGCTTTTTACAAATGCAGGTTCTAGGGCCCCTCCATTGGTGGAGACTATGATTTGGTCAACATGGGGCAAGGCCTGTGAATCCACATTTTCAACAAGCCACGGAGGTGATTTCTCTGTAGAGCGTCACCAGCCAGCTCTGCACACCCAGCTGTCCTCACCCATCAGGCGACAGCTCCAGGGCACACCATGAGCGGGCGGCAGACTCACAGTCCGTGCATTCTGCAGCCGGGGGGCACTCTGGCAAGCAGCTCTTCAGACCCGCCAGCCACGGGACCCCGGTGCACCGTGGGGAGGACGGGCACCCCAGGGGCCTGCAGGGACTCGTGACCAAAGGAACGGTGGCAGGAAGGGACTGAGCTTCCTGGTCACGCATATGAGACTTTCACAGCCCTCCTCTGATTCCAAGCGGGCCCACGGCTACACCATCTGCCCAGTTCTCTGTGTGCGGGGCACTCTGGTGAGCGCGTATCCATGGGCTCCTTCACGCTCGCACCCCAAACCTGTGAGGTGTGGTTCTCATCCCCCATTGTACAGAGACATGGGGAGGTTCAGTCACTTACACAAGGTCACAGCAGTCCATGCGTGGGGGACCCAGGATCGGAACCCACAGAGCTTGGCTTTGGAGCCCGTACTTAGGACTCCCATGTTCTAAGGCTCCCTGAACCACCCATTTGGTGTCCCCAACCACCCATTTGCACACACTCACCCCACAGGCTGACAGACGGCTCTCTGTATATCTCCCCCTGCAGAGAGTTTTTGGTGGTGGGGTGGCCTGACCGAGCAAAGGGAGCACAGGACCAGAACCAGAAATTCTGCTTGCCGCCCCATCCTGGGGTTCCGTGAAGGCTCCCTCATCCCTGTGCTGGTAGTTTCTCCGTCTGGAAAGCAGGGATGGAAGTACTAGCTTGGGACTGAGGCCAGGATGACATGCCCTTGAAGGCTGGTCACCTCTCCAAACGCTGAGCTCTGGGGTGCGGCCGACACGGGGTTCTGGTGAGCTGGACAACGGGTTCTCCTGGCCCAGATGGCCCCGACGCCTCATCCGCAGGGTGGCTGCACAGCGACGGCTCCCGGGAAGCCGTGAGGCCGGGTCCGAGCACACCCCTCCAGCCGCCATCGGCACAGCCAGCTACCTCCACGTTATTAAACAGCTACCCACCTACGCTAGCTTTCCGAAACAGCCCAAGCAGCCACGCGGCCGTCTACAGTGTTTTCAATAAACTAGGAAATCTGGTCATCCAATTCTCAGAGATCTCCTTTCTGGTGGCTGATGCTAATGGGATTTTTTTTAAACTTTCCTGTTAACTTTAATAAAAGATGGATAAACTAGACGGTAGAAATAAATGCCTTTACAGGTGATATTCAGGCAGCTCCGATTCTGGGCAAACTTTCAAGAGAATGAGATGAGGGATGGAGTCCCCAGCTCTCCTTTCCTCAGCCCCTCCTCACTCGGGGTGGCTGCTACCTGCCTGCACCCTTGCAGCGGCTGCCCGCGGCCTCCAGGGAATGCCCACACTGCCCGGAGTTCCCACATGGCCCTTAGCCCTAGCAGCACAACCCCACAGCACGGCTGTCTACTGGGGAGCACGGGACCTCATATCCACGGGACAGAGACCCTTCCTTTGCAGAGAGGCCTATCCTCCCAGAGTTCAAGGTGGAGATGTGGGGAAGGGAGAGGACAAGGTGGGAGATGGAGCTGGAGGGACAGAAATAAAGGAGGATAGAAAGGGAAGGGGGAAAGGAGAGGGGACGGGGATGCATAGTGGCGGGACCATCCGCACAGATGCTGAAAAGCGAGGAACAGAACCATGTGGTGGAAGACAGAAAGGCTCACTGGGAAATCAAGAGAAAACCCAGATTTGGGGGAAGAGGTCAGAGTCCAATAGAACAAAGGAGACAGCTGGGGACCGGTTGAGTGGGGGGACCAGCGGGAAGTCAGCCTGAAGTGCACTCCTGAGCTGGCGTGGAAACCCCAGCTGGCCCGCCCAGCCCTAGAGGGAAGGAGCTGGTTTCTGCAGCCGCCCTCACCGGGCCCAGACTCCCTGCAGAAGCCCCGTGACCCCTCCTCAGTATTGCTGGTCAGGTCCTGAGGAAGGAGACCCCTCCCCAGCATTTCCACCTTGCCCGGTGACTGACCACCTCTTTCACACGCCCGCAGGCCCAGGCACGGCGCTGAGCTCAAGCAGTCAGGCCCACGTGGAGCCCGGGCTCCAGGCCCCAGAAGAACTTGCTGGGGTGGGTGCGGGAAGGGGGTCAGGAGGTGGGGTGTGGGCAGTGAGAGGAACACGGGCTCACTTCCAGTCCACAGCCACCACACACTTGGAATACAACCCTGGCCTCAGTTTCCCCAACTGTGGAACAGGTATGTGACACCTCGCAGAGCTGTAAAACAAAACAGCATTCAGCTAACATACGTAACTACGGGGGAAGCAGCCGTTGGGCTTCGCGGATTCTGGTGGAAGGACTGCTGCCCTCTCCCCTGCTCCCGCCAGCCTCTCCCCTGCTCCCAGCCTACTGAGTTTCACACAAGGGACTGAGCATGTTGGGTTCAGCGTTTCTGGTTCCCGGTTCCTGCCTTCTGGATCTGACTCCCCAGCAGAAAACAGAGCTCCCTGCCCCACACCGGAGAGGCCTGTGGGCGTCTGGCCAGGAGGATGAGTGTGTCTAATGCGGGAGGCAAGCACTGGGCAGCGCACCTCTAGGCCAGACCCTTCCACCCATGACAGACCACGGCCGCCACTTCCCCTGCCCCCTCTTGGTGCCCCTGCCTGTCTCTCAGGGCGTTCTGAACTCTGAGAAGGAAGAGTCCCTTTTGGTGGCTCTGGGACATGGAAGACACTCCCTAAAAGCCAGCTGCATACACAGCTCCCAGAGGCATGGTCCTTCCACCCCATCTGGCCGAGACCCCAGTGAGTGATGCACCCTGGTGGGCCTTGGGGAAGCCATCTAGGTTGTATGTCACCTGCCTGCCCTGCCCCCAGGGTCCTGACACACGGCATCCTGTGCTTAGCCCCAGCCAGCACATTCAAGGTCTTCCTCCAATAGCACGTCAGATACTGTGGCCCCGAAGACACCTGCAGGCCTCCTGGGCTGGGGCAGGAGCCCTGCACGGGGCAGGGGGCAGTGTTTTCTGTGGGGGGGTCAGATCCAAAGCAAGGGGGCCAGCCTGCATGTCCCTGCAATGACCATGCACGGGGCGCAGGCCGCCACCAAGCAAGGGCTGTAACCTTGGGAGAGAGGACTCTCTTCGGACCCAAGGGCAATTTCAGGGGGGTCTCAGCTCTGAGCCGGCAGCTACCTCATCCCCATGAGGGGGCCAGGCAGTACCTCACAGCACCCCCGGCGCTTCCAATATAGCTCGTTTCTCAAGTTCTGTGCTTGCTTGAAGCAAAAAACCACAGCTGTCAAGTTCAGACACAACGTAATCTCAGACAAGAGTCTAATTTACTTTCTGCTTTTGGAGAACCCTCTTCAACAGCATCTAAAGCAAGGTTTATCTGTCCGCCACCCATCACTCCCACTCAGAAACCAAGAGAACGTGAATCCCCGTCCACAGGCACTTGGCACAGCTGCTCTGCTGTGCCTGTCTGTGCCCGCCAGCTTTCCGTCTGCAGTGACCACGGGTGAAGGGTGTCAGCCGGGCCTTCTCCCTCTGTCTGGAGTTCCTGCAGACTCCACAGTGGGGACAATGGGTGACAGCCATACACACTCTAAGAGAAGGGACACACCAGCTGCTTTAGCCCGGGGACCTGAAACACAGGGCCTGGGACAAGGAGCACACGTGGACCGTGTTTTGTGAAGTAACCCGGGAAACTGGAGGCAGGACTGAGAACAGGGAAGCAGGAGGGGCCGCTAATCCCAGGGTGAGATGTCAAGTTGATCAGGACCATGGGCAGAGGCTCGGTGCTGCCACCCTGGCCATCCCCCAAGGAGCAGTGCAGAATGCACCTCAGAGCTGTCTGCCCCAAAGTTGGGGAGGAGAGAAATTATCCCCTGCCTCCCACCCTGTACTGGCCACGAGCTGCCCCTTGGGGTGTGAATGCCCCCATACTTCCAGATTTGCACATGTTCAGGAAAGACCGGGTTCTGTAAGGGGGAGAAAGAAGAGGAAGAAGAGAAGGCGGAGGGGGAGGAGGAGGAGAAGGAGGAGTACCCGGAGCAAGAGGAGGGAGGAGGAAGGGGAGGAGGGAGAAGAACAGGGGAACAGCAGGAGAACGGAGGAGGAAGGGGAGCATGGGGAGGAGGGGAAGGAGGAGGAGAAGACAGCAATGAAGAAGTCCTGATTGTCCGTGTCAGCTTGAGTCATTCCTGATGCTGACTGCAGCCCCCAGCCCTCAGTTAGCGCCTGGTAGACCAGAAGGCAGAGGGGACCAGAGAGCATCCGAATTTGGGCCCAGCTACCCGATGTAGCTCTGATGTCAGAGGTCAGCTCCACCAGGAGAAATGTCCCCTACCTGCAGACAACCGCATAGGATTTCCGTGGCTGGCCAGAAGGACATTCCAATCTGAGCTGAGCTGCCTATGTCTGTCTGTGAGAGCTGCCTATTCCCACGTTCTATTTATCTCTGGACTTCAGATCTTAGACCCCTGCAGCATCTCTGTTCCTAGAACTTCAGAATGCCTAAGAACCCCCTGCAGTGCCTGTTTCAAATGCAAATTCCAGTTCCCTGCCTCCAGAGATTCTGACTTCGTAGGTGGCCTAATTTAGCAGGTGATTAAGTAGGGTGGACCTTGCTCTCCAATAGAACTTTCTGTGCTAGTGGAAATGTTTAACGCTGCTCTATTCAGTAGGGTAGGCACAGGAAATGTGGTTAGTGTGACTAAGGAAGTGAATTTCAAATTTCATTTAATTTTAATCGATTTAAATTTTAGAAGCCGGCTGTGACTGGGGCTAGACCCTGCTACTCAGAATGCCCCGCACGCCAGCAGCAGCGGCATCGTCTGGAAGGTTGTCAGAAATGCAGAATTTCAGCTGCATTTGAGACCTATGGAAGGAGAACCTGCATTTTAACCAGACCAGGCAATCCTTCTGCCGCAGAGACTGACGCCTTCCGGAACACACTGGTGCCTGAGATGGCCCACCGCTGAACCATCCACCGTTAACACACCTCCCCTGTGACAGACTGATTCCAGGATCCAATTGTGTGATCTAGCTCCTACCTGAAATGCCGGGTCCTGACGGAACGAGCATTATTGGTCTGAGAGGAAAAGAGGCACGTGCGTGTGTCTGCGACGAGAGAGACGAAGAGAGGTCGAGGCCGAGTTGGAAAGGGTGCTGCATGCGTGCCAAGGGTTTGCACCTTACTCACTGGGCAACAGAAGACCATGTAACCCTGCTAAGCAGGCAAGTGACACGAGTGATGTGTCCTGACAATGACGTGGGGCAGCGTGGCGGACGGGCTGGAGGAGGTGACCACACTGATCCGCTGTCCGCTGGTTCTTGTACTCAGTGTCGTTTCAGGGAGGAACACTTGCTGCCTGGTCGCATCCTTAGATCTGAGGCACAGTAAAAATTCAGCACCCACAACAATGTCTCTCTTCCACGGCATCAACATCCACGAGCATCCCAACCCAGGCCTCCAGAATGATACAGTCTTCCTCATCTCTAAGCTTGGGAGGAAAGGAACGCTTCCTGCATTTCAGTCCTGAAGAGACTATTTCTCAGTGATATACCAAGTAAATGTTTGCCATTTACAGTAACGCGAGCTCTCTGGGATCTGATGCGCCACTGAAACAACTGTTTGCTTCGAAAGCACATTTTAAATGTACCATGTTGAAGATTAAAAGTAGAAAGAAGATATTCCCAGGACACATAATGATCAAAGCCACGAAACACAATGGATTTTCCCGCAGACACCTTGTCCGTTAGTATTCACGTGGTATATTAACATTAACCACAAATAATAACTATTAAGATGGAAAACAGTTGCTACTGGCAGTGGGAAGAGGAATGAAATGAAAAGAGAAGTGGGGGATTTAGTGGGCAGAAATCCCTCACTGGCTCCAGAGGGCGGATCCTGGAAGAGCCAAGAGAGGGGTCTGCTGTCTCTCGGGTGACGGCGTTCTGTGACGTGCTCTGCTGTTAAAGGCCTAACTGAAGTTATTCCTCCTACACAAATATTGTGAGCAAGAGAACAGCCCCAAGCAGAGCCCCCAGACAAAGACGGGGAGATGGGTGCTGGGACACGGGGTCCAGAGATGACAGGGTCACGGAGGGGCCAGCACCCGCTGGAGACAAGACACACGCCCAAGGTCAGGAGGGGCCAAGGGAGCACGGGGGCCATCCAGTCACGGGCCTGCAGGTCCAGTGGGACCCCTTGTGGAGTGACCCTTGAGGCCAGCTCCCTAACCCACCTGGCCAGGCGCATGGGTCTCACAGCAGTGGTGTCTCCACATGGGGGACACAGCCCAGGAGCAGGCCAGGGGTCCACTGGGGTTTGGGAAGAAAAAACTAGAATCTCTCTTTGTATTTACTTTTTTAAGTTTACAAGACAAGAAGTTTTGCTCAAAGTTAAATACAGACGGACATCGGACCCTTGCTGCACCTGCCGTCAGACGTCCCACATCAGGTTAGTACGCAAGCTATGCTGGGGGAACAGGAGGGGGACGTGGGACATGGCCGGGGGGAGGGGGTTTGCTCTCAGCGTAGCGAGGCGTCCCTTGCTTTCCCTCTAGTCCCAGGCACAAGGACCTACCCATTATGCAGCTCTCACCGAGCCCGCCTTCTTAAAATGCGTAAGTGGCTTTAAGAGACTCTTAGAAACAGCAGACCAAAGAGAATTCTTCGGAGGAAGCAGGAGCGAGCGACAGCAGCCGATGCTTCGGCTCCTGATAAAAGCTACTCACCAGCCCTACAACAAGGAAAAGCAGTCACGTCTGCCAGGAAGGCAGCCCCCAAATCTGAAAGTTTCCCAAAGACACTCCAGCAGGAATCTGTGCTCCTCACGGTTCACGAGGCGCCTCTTACTGCGCAAGGGGAAGTGAGAGGCCACCGCGGTCAGCGGAGGCTACAGACGGAGAAGACGAACCTCCGTGATGCTTTCAGTGACAGCGACTACCAGAAAACACTAATTCTAACACATTTTCAACAACGCTCACTATGTAATCATAAATGTCTATACGTCTCTAAAGGACAGAACACAAACGGAGCATACCACCTACAAAGACTCACTCTTCCGGCCACGGAACTATGGATCATACTCACGGAACAGTTGAGGGGGAAAAACCCTGAAAGAAAAAGAAAACATCTTTTACTGGATAACAGAGGAAAAACACTGCGGACAACCCAAAGAAGCTCAGGAGTAAATTTTTCAGGGTGGGAGGCTGGATCAAAGGACAGAAGCTTAAACTTACGGTCTCATCATGAGAAGAATGAATGAAAAGTTGAGATGTCAAAGGCATCAAAGTTGTGAGGAGGACAGGTGTCTCAAAATTAGCGGCCATGCGAACAAAGACCGAGTTTTAGGACGAACGACGCAAGTCCAGCTATGACGGGATTGCTCTGGCTGGCATTTGTCTGTGACGGAGAGCAGGGCAGACCCCCGTCAAGGCTCAGCCACAGCAACACCCCGTCGTTCACGGACAAGAAATGTGCCACGTGATTGGCGGTATCACTGATTCTATCCCACGGAGCCCTTGACGACAGAACAGAATACATGAAAGATATTTTGGTTCCTCTACATTTCTGACAATCTCAGGGTAAAACACGTTTAAAAAGAGCCGAGAAGCTTCAAGGTGAGTTTGCATGTACTTTCTACACAAAGGTGAGCGTTCCACATTTTCCGACTTTCCCGTGGTACAAACGGCCACCAGTGGACCACTCCCTAAGCACATGCTGCCACAGAATAAATGCACCTGATCTGAATCTTGTGGGTAGAAGTCACGTGCCATCGATGAGACAGAAGGCAACGTCTTGTGACACACGTGGCGTGCACTGGAAATGACGTTTGGAAAGTTCTCATCATTACACGATCATGTTGCCACAGACCACGCAGGGCACCTATAAACACTTCCACGTCTGCACAACCGAAACACCTGGGAGCAAATTTCTGACTTGGTTTAAAATCTTTTGAGAGCTTCAGTACGTTTTGAACCCATGTGCTAACAAAGTGAATGTGTAGTGTCTTCTGATTAATATGCAGGAATGATTCCCATCAAGAACACGGGTATTTACTAGCCCGATTTCAATTAAAAAAGAAAAAAGGCCTCTGCAAAATTGGTAAACAGCACTGAAAATTTTCACAAGCGTAGCAGTGCTCCCGTATGGATCTGCTTATCTCTGGGAGGTATTGTTTTCAGCTATAAAAGCCCTTCAAACCCAACACTGAAATAAACCAAAATTAGAACCGGACGTTTCAATCATTCCAAGGGGAGTAAAAATAAGGTTTTCAAAAACAGTAAATTTCCAAAAAATCTGCATCACTGCTTTCCCTTTCAGGAATTAAGTACATCACAGATGACAGATAATAGATGGTTTCAATGGTCTCATCTCTTTTATTTGTACATGTTTCCTATTGTGCATAAGATGCTATCTGGAAAGGAATTTGTTGTTTATTTTTAAGCATATAAACCTAGATTTGGGGAGGGGGCTCCCAGGCATGAGTGGTCAGCCCTACAAGGAAGGTCAGGGACGATGACCATGAGATGCATGGAGGGGGCCAGCAGCACAGACCACGGGACACACATGGACCAGTCCAGGAGGACGACACAGCCGCAGCAACACAGACTGTGTTCTAGAATATTCCAACCCAGAGATAATGCTGAAGGGGCAGAACCTCGGCAGCAGATGGCAGCCAGCCCAAAAAGCAGCAAGGGCACAACACAGACTGGGCAGCCTGCATGGTGGTCTGTGCCTTCCTCAAGAATTTACGGGCTATTATTTTGTGCTGGAGACTGCGGTGAACCACAGCGCCCCCCCCCCCCCACCGCGACCTTGCTCATGAGGAGCTCATGGGCTCGTGCAGGAGATAAGTGTGCAAACACATGATTAAAATGCAGTGCAACCAACTAGATTTCAATGATTTCTGAACGAGAAAAGCGGAGAAGGGGGACCAGGACCCGGGCCTCTGCACGGAGCTGTCCACACCCGGATCCATGCATCGCTCCCAGGTTAGCGGGCCTGGGTGACTGGACGTTCTTAGTTACGTCTGCTGGTGGACCCAACTCTACAGTGTACCTTCTCGGTAAATTACAATCGGTTCTACAGCGGGGCAGCACCGTGGACGGACACTGGGGCTCTGCTGTATTTCCAATGGCTATTCCACTCCTACCTGGACCGTCCCCCCACCCATGCCCCGATCACGCCGGCTCGCTTCCTGGGTTCAGGGCCTTGTCCTCAGCCTCTGCTTATGCTCTGATGGGCGTTACCTGTGTCATCGAGGTTTTCCCCCTTCCGGATACACTCTGCACGATGACTACCGCCTGGTCCTGGCCACCAGGGTCACTGTTTTCGGGCGGAGACTTGCAGCCCTCTGGCCTTCCTGAATCACGAATCTCACATTTTAAAATGTTTTTTACTTTTATGCATAAATCACCAAATCACACGCTGTTATCCAAAGAACATGGATCTGTGCTTTAAATGCAGCCCTTGTGCACGTTCTTGCCTCATTTCCAAACACCTCAATCACCGACCGTCTGTGCAGGTGTCTACTACATTGCAGAAGGGTGAGCGTCAGCCCTCCTCTTTGGAGCTCGCGGTCTGGGGAAGGGGCAGCTGTGACAACCAACAGTTTATGCACACGACAGTACGACAAAGCTATCCAAACAAGCAGGGAACACTAACTCCGCCTGGGGGTGTAGAGGAAGACCCCACCCAAGAGGAGATGCCTGAGCTGAGTCTTGAAGGGGAGACAGGAGCTTCCGGTGAACAAAGGAAGAAAGGGCATTGCAGCCGACGGGGCAAGCATGCTGACAAGGTGCGGAGGGCAAGAGACACTGAGCTGCTCTGGGAAGGGCATGGACGTGTGCATCAGCGGAGGGGGCCTCCTGCAGGAGAAGGCACCTGGCCGCTCCATTACCTGTAGGCCCTTAACGGCCAGACTCCCAGATTCATGCTTTGTAAGATCACTTGGACTGGAGTTTGGGAAACAGAGAGGACAGCGCCAGACTGCGGGCAAGAGAGGCCAGATGGGTGTCTCCTGCCCATTCGGCTCAAAAACACCTTGAGCCTGGACACCAGGAGTGAGGGGATAGGGAGGGGAGGGGACAGGCATCAGCAGCACCCCGGAGGCGAACGCCACAGGATCCGGCACAGCAGGGTGCAGGGGGGGTGATAGCAGCGTCTAGGAAGACTCCCAGGTTTCCGGTCACGAGCAAACGGCCCCCACAAAATCCCCACTCCCATGCTGGGATGCCATCTGCCAGCACGCAGCCCACGGCGCATTACATTTCCAAAACAGACACCACAGCACACACATAATTTCTAACTGATGGGACATCAGATCTTAAACTCATAAGCGACCGACACACGGAGACACACGGAGATGGAACTGAAGCATTTAAATCATCAAAGATTTCCGTCCACGAACCGGCAAAAGCTACAGAGCGTCAGACACGGATCTCAGGGCGAGTAAATGAAGTCATGACAAAGTGCTAGAATATTCTGGGGGAACTCCGTGCACACACACCGACAGGTCAATGAGCAGTCGCTGGGCCTCCCGAGCCCACCAAAGACGGAGCAGGCCCGGGACAGGAGGTGCTGAAACCGTGTCCACGCCGTGCGAGGTCCCCTGGCTCCCACACTCGGGTTGGACCACAGCGCCGCACCAACACAGAGTGAACGCCGCAGAAAGACCCACCTGTCACGCTGACAGCCAGCAAGACAGGCTGAAAATCACACGGTCACTGCCTCATTTTTATTCACGTTCTACTCCTGATCTGGGAAGTGTGTTTTGCAATTACACTAGAAAGCCGGCAGTCCGTATGCTCATGGATGTCCTAACAGGGGGAAATGGACACATTCGGCTTTTCTCTGGGACAAGCCTTTGGCCGCAGGCGTCAGGGTTTATGCGGACGGCTCTTCGTAAAGGACTTCGTCCACCTTCATGTCGTTCTCGTCCACGGGGACCTGCAGGCAGATCTGTTCTCGGAAGGCCAAGGCCATGGTGTAGGGCCGCACGTCCTGCTGCTCCAGGCAGCGTTTCAGGTACGCATCATAGTACCCCCTGCCTCTCCCCAAGCGGTTCCCGTGCCTGTCGAACCCGAGACCCGGCATGAAGATGAGATCGAGTCCCCCTGTGGGAGAGAGGAGCACAGGTAAGAGTGTGGATGGTTTCTGAAAGAGACGGGCCCCTCGGCGGTCCGTGTTCGGCGTTGGAACGACATCTATCCTCTCCCCGACTGCTGAAGGAATACATGACCGCTCTAGAAAATCCAACAAGCACAGAGTCAGACAAACAGGGACACACATACTCAGCAGCTCAGGGAGCCCGTCACCCATCTTCCCAGGCGTTCTCCTGCGCACACCTTGGATGACGTGGGTTTGTACTGTGGAAGCCCACGGTAACGCGGTACGAGACAGTGCTGTAAATGCGTTTCCTCGTCCTTACGATCTTCTGGACATTTTCTTTTCTCTGGATTATTTCATTGTAAGAACACAGCACAGCACACACATAGCATGCAAAATACGTAACCATCCACTGTGTCAACGGCGAGGCTTCTGGTCAACAGGAGGCTACCAACAGTTAAGTTCTGGAGGAGGCAAGAGTGACACGTGGATTTTCGACTGCACGTGGGGGTCAGCGCCCCTAATCCCCGAGTAGCTCAAGGGTCAACTGCATATACAAAAACACCAGATTCCTAGACCCCATCCACACCTAAAGAGAATTTCCACGGACAGGGACTAAGAATGTTCTTTCTTTTTCTTTTTTTAAGCATCCAGGCAATCCTACACACCAGCCAAGTCAGGGAGCCAGTGTCCCAGCATCGTGACAACTGGAGGAGTGAGACAGGGTCAGAGAGAAGCCGAACGGACAGAGCTATTCTCCAAGTCGGCGAGCAGGAAGAGGAAGGTGAGCTGCTGAGAGGAACAAGCCACCTGCTTCGTTCTCCCTGCCACTGGAAGGTCACAGCCTGCCTGGCTGTCAGCTTCCCCAAATTCACGGGAGAGCAGGCTTTAACCCAGCCAGGAATATTCCAAGGTACAAAAGGGGGCCCCTAACTGTCCTCTGGCTGGAACCCTTCCAGGGAACACAGGGACCAGAAGTGGCCATGCATCATTGAGACAGGCACGTTGCTGGGGCTCAGGGTGCAAGGCAGGGTCTTGGAGGCGACAAAAAGCTGACGACAGTGGGGGGGGGGGGGGGTCTCGT
>NW_024425230.1:25389889-25448408 GCF_017311325.1 Ursus maritimus | reverse complement strand
CGTGAAGAAGGCAATAAAGATCATGAGGTGGAGAATCTCCACGGATTTTGGGAGGCCCACCGAAGCTCAACCTTCTAGCGTCTGGCAGGGAGCCTGTCGGACCAGCACAACTCAAGAGTCACATCACACACCCAACTGTAGCCTTCCTGTGCCGGCCTCCTGAAGGCTGTGTGGGGGTTTCTGGGTGACCTAGAGCTTGGCATGGACAAACCACACATGCAGGGTTGTTGCCAAGGACATCCCGGGTTGGAAGCCACAAATTCTCTGGAACAAGGTGTTCGGGGTACAGGTGTTCAGTGCCAGCCAGGCTGGGCCCCCACTGTCGACAGCTGCTCTGACTACGTGCAGAAGTGCGGGGCGAGCCCAGCACACACCTGTCTACCCGTGCCTGCCAGAAACCCGCAGAGCCCGCCTCCGATTACAGTCGTGACCTTCTGCGTAAACCTGCATGTCCCTTCCAACCAAACGTGCTCACAGGCCCTGGTCGCTGATCTTTCCCTTTCCTCCCTGACCCTGGCCTGCTCCTCCTTCTCTCGTGGGATGAACGGTGACTCGTGCACTGAGACTGGGCTCGCTCCGGGGCCTTTCCGGTCTCCAGACCATGCTGGGGCTGAAAGCTCAGCAGCCGTCTAGACTCGGCACACCCATGCACAACACACTGTTTCCCCGGCTCCTGGCGGAGATGGAGCTCAGCCCAAATCAAACAAGAACATGTGGAACACCCATCCCCATGCAAGACAGCAAGCTCTGCCAACTGCCCAGAAGCCACAGGACAGGAAGCACCTGAGGCTTCAGAAGAGGGACAGCCCTTCTGTCTGGCTGGCCAGGGAAGGATTCATGGGAACCTTGCGGGACCTGGGTTTTTAAGGATGTGCCAGAAGTGGGTTTGAGTACGTTTCAGTAGGTAAGGGACAGGTCGCAGGAACAGAGTGACGAGGAGGGGAATACAGAGGGCAGAAGGATCCCGCCGAGGAGCAGAGAGCACAGGAGAGGAGTCTGCCAGGTCAGGAGGCAGAGGCAAAGCGATCCCACAGCTCAGCCGCAAAACAGCAAACAACCTGACCCAACCATGGACAAAGGACCTGAACAGATCATTCTCCAGACAAGACCAGAAATGGCCAACAGACACATGATTTCTGTATATTAATTCTGTATCCTGTGACCTTACTGAATCCTTTTATCAATCCTAGCAGTTTTCTGGCAGAGTCTTTAGGATTTTCTATATATAGTATCATGTTGTCTGCAAATAGGGACAGTTTTGCTTCTTCTGAACAAACCTGGATGCCTTTTCTTTCTTTTTCTTGTCTTAACGCTGCGGTTAAAATGCCCAGTACTGTGTTGACTAGAAGTGGTGAGAATAGACATCTTCACCTTGTTCCTGACCTTATGGGAAAGCTCTCGGTTCTCCCCATGGACTGTGATGTTGGCTATGGGTTTCTCCTATATGACTTTTATTATGTGGAGGCTGGCTCCCTCTAGACCCACTTTTTTGAGTTTTCATCAGGAATAGATGTTGAATTTTGTCAAGTGCTTTTTCTGCAGCTATTACGACGGTCGTGATTTTCACTCTTCATTTCGTTCACGTGTGGACTGTGTTAACTGATCTGCGAATACTGAGCCATCCTTGCGTCTCTGGAATAAATCCCACTTGATCATGGGGAGTTATTCTCTTAAGGTGTTGTTGAATGTGGTTCACCAGTATTTTGTTGAGGACTTTCGCTTCTATGGTCATCAGGGACACCGGCCTGTGATTTTCTACAGTTATAGCGTCTTTGTCTGATTTTGGTATGAGGGTAATGTTGGCCTCACAGAATGAATTTGGAAGCATTCCTTTCTCTCTTTTCTTTTTTTTCAGAATAGTTTGAGGAGAATAGGTATTAACTCAATTTTAAATGTTTGGTAGAGTTCCCTTGTAATCCATTTGGCCCTGGACTTTTGTTTATTGGGAGTTTTTGTTTTTTGTTTTTGTTTTGTTTGTTTTTGTTTCTGTTTTTGAAGTAGGTTCCATGCCTGGAGTGGAGCCCGACACTGGGCCAAACTCAGAACCCTGAGATCAAGACCTGAGCTGAGATCATGAATCAGACGCTCAACTGACTAAGGCACCCAGGCGCCCCATGGGGAGCTTCTTGTTTACCAATTCAATTTTTTTTAAAGATTTATTTATTTATTTGACAGAGAGAGAGACAGCCAGCGAGAGACGGAACACAAGCAGGGAGAGTGGGAGAGGAAGAAGCAGGCTCACAGTGGAGGAGCCTGATGTGGGGCTCGATCCTAGAACTCCGGGATCACGCCCTGAGCCAAAGGCAGATGCTTAAGGACTGCACCACCCAGGCGCCCCAACAATTAAATTTTTTTTTTAATAGTATTGGTCTGTTCAGATTTCCTGTGTCTCCCTGATTCAGGTTTGTAGCCAAGAGGCACATAAAAAGATGTTCGATATCACTCGCCATCAGGGAAATGCAAATCAACGCCTCAATGAGATCCCGCCTCACACCTGCTAGGATGTCCATTAAAAAACAAACAGAATATGGGGCGCCTGGGTGGCACAGTGGTTAAGCGTCTGCCTTCGGCTCAGGGCGTGATCCCGGCGTTATGGGATCGAGCCCCACGTCAGGCTCCTCCGCTATGAGCCTGCTTCTTCCTCTCCCACTTCCCCTGCTTGTGTTCCCTCTCTCGCTGGCTGTCTCTATCTCTGTCAAATAAATAAATAAAAATCTTTGAAAAAAAAAAAAAAACAAACAGAATATGATAAATGTTGGTGAGGCTATGGAGAGACTGGAACGCTTGCCATTGTTGCTAGGAATATAAAAAGGTGCAGCCACTATGGAAGACAGTATCAAAGTTCCTTAAAATATCAGAAGTGGAACGAGTAGGCATATTGAGTCAATAAAACCCTGAAACCCATGCACACCCATGTCCAGAGCAGCCCTACTCACAACAGTTCGGAGGTAGAAACACCTACATGTGCGTTGATGGATGAGGATACACGCAGAGAGGCGCGTGCACGGGGGCACGACTCAGCCATGTGAGAGAAAGAACTCTTGCACCTCCTACAGCGAGGAGGGACCTTGAGGACATTGGGTTACGCGAAACACAGCAGGTGCAGAAGGACAACTACTGCATGAGTCCACTCGTAGGAGGCACATGAAGCAGCTGAACTCACAGAAGCAGGACGTACGGCGGTGGTTGCGGGAAGCCGGGAGGAGAAGAAACGCCGGGCTGCCGTGGGTACCGGCTTCAGCCAGGCAGGATGAGAAGACGCGGCAGATGTCTGCTGTCCAACACTGTGCCCGTGGCCAACGTGGACTGCACTCTTAAAAGTTCGTTAAGAGAGTGGATCTCATGTTAGGTGTTATTTCGTGCATTTTTTAAAAATGCAAAGATACCAAAAGGAAAGCCAGGAGGAAATCGGGATTTCCACCAGCCAATACATGAGAACGGGAAGGTAGAATTTCAGACATGCACCTGCAGGCCGCTAGAAGAGAAGAAAGGAGAGAGAAAGACAAGAACATACCTTTCTCAAGTCCCTCCGGTAAAGGTGGTCTCACTCCCCCTGGTGTCACTGCCCCACCTGCACTACAGCCTCACCGGGGCCCACCCTGGGTTTGGATCTAGCAGGCAACATCCTGGGACGGGAAGATGGCAGAAATGTCACCTTGCACATTTGCTCAAAGCGAGCTCTACAATGAGTAAGCAAGAATGGCTCTGGGATTCTTGGGGGACGAGGCCGTGAGAGGGCCCTTCGGAGGCAGAGGTCCTGACATCCTGTCTGGGGTGTTGCTGCTGGACTCCCCGCCAACAGGATGGGTACCACTGCTCCCTTCAGCCATGGGGTCACCTACAGTCCCACTTCAGCTGCTCAGAAGCCCCCTCTGGCCTCTGTCTACTAGATGAAGCCAAGTGTCTTCCTGAAACACGGAGTTTCCTTGCTTGACCTCATCTACCTGCTGTGGCTAGAAGTACTTCCTGTGTCCTCCCCATCGTCACATGCATGCCTCCTCCTCCCTGGGTCGTGTCAGGCCTTCACAACAGGGTCCTGGATGCTTTCCCTCCCCAGAGGCGAGGCACCAAGGGGGCTTAAAGATCACACGCAGGCTTAACAAGCTCCCCTTGCACACGCTGCTCCCATCCTGGGCCGTCCTCGCGAACAGGCAGACCCCAGACCTACCCTAAGGCCCTGCAAGGTCAAAACTCAGCAGGGAGAGCAGGAGAAAAACGCTTGGTCTGTGCACAAATTCTCTCTGAGCCTTTGGCGTGGCTCTAGTTTCACCACGGGCTCCGTAAGAGAGGAGAGTGACATACAGCACAACATGCAGGAAGACCCGCACACACACTCGTGTGTGCTTCACAGAGCACGGCTGGCACAGAGACCCCGCTGCCCCGGGACTGCGCCCCGCTGCTCAGAGCGCATGCTCCGTAAGGCCCAAGACTGCTCTGCAGGATCATGGTTTGTTGGGTGTCCCCCCCAGGCTTTGTTGGATTTCGAATGTGGTTCTGCACTCTGGACGGCAAGGCTCAGCCTCGGGAACCTCACCGGGCTCCACACAGTGGCTGCCCAGCCACTGCTGCCTTGGCGTTGGGCGCTGGCTCTGAACCACCAGTGCCCTCTGGAGGCAGCCCACCGCCGTGGCGTTGGCTGGGCCCAGAGGCTGCTTGGCTGCATCACGAGGCTTTCCTGCTTCAGTCTCCCAAGCTGAGAGAGGCAGCTGGAAACGGGGCCTGCCGCGGAAGCCTGCCCATGACAGTGAGTCTAGGTGATGCCTGTAAGCGAACTGCGCCCAGGGCCAGACCACACTGTGTATGAGGACACACTGATGCTAAGAGCTTTCCTTTTTTGATTAGGAAATGTCAGACGCTATTTCTTGAGCCAGGTGGGCCAGGGAGGGGTGGGGCTTCTTTAGTATTCGGAGTGATTCTTCGGCAGGAGCTTTCCCAGCCTCCCCTGCGAATGGGCTCACACTCATGCCCTCAGCTCCTGGCGTGGAAGGAGACCGGGGAGGGCACTGGGATAGAACATGCCCTGTATGGGGCCAGATAACAAATAATCCAGGCTTTACAGGCCACAGGGTCTGAGTCATGACGACTCAACTCTGCTGTGTAGTCCGAAAGGGGCCACGGAAAATACATCCGTGAACAGGCGTGGCTGTGCTCCGATAAAGTTTCATTCACAGAGGCAGGCGGTGGGCCAGCTGTGGCCCGTGGGCTGCAGGGCAATGACCCTGTCCTAGAATATAAGGAAAGAGTTTTAGGAAGAGGGGAGTGGAACGCTGGCAGAAGGGAGGAGTACAGTTAGGACAGGAAGATATCTATTAGATTTGGCAACAAGGAAACCACTGGGGCCAGGATGTGCTCCGTGGGGACATAAGGACAGACACTGAGCCACAAAACCATCATCCACCAAACCAAAAAGAACAGGAACCAGGCCCTGATAGAAAATGAAGACAGAGGGTTTCCTAACTGCCCTTCTCTGATCACGGGACCCAAAGTCCAGTGCTCAGTGCTAAGGATTCAGTTCACTGTCACACAACGTCCTCTTTCTCCCTGGCCACGGAGGCAGCAGCCAGGCCTCAGACCCTCTTCAGTTACCTTGACCTCAGACTCCTGTCCTGGACTGTTCAGGTAGCGGCCTGTCCTTGCCCCAATCCTGCAGAGAAGGCTGGAAATGAGGGGTGTCAGGGCCTGGGAGCCATGCAGAGCTGTTTCCTCCCCACACTTCTTGCTAGCTCAGGGCTGGGGTGGGTCTCCAGGCCACCCCCTCCAGGTACCACCGCACAACCGGCAGGGCGCTCACCCCCACCTGGGTGCTCAGCTCCACCTGGGTCTTCAACCCCACTTGGGCGCTCAGCTCCACCTGGGTCCTCACCTCCACCCGGGTCCTCACCCCCACCTGGGCGCTCAGCTCCACCTGGGCGCTCAGCTCCACCTGGGTCCTCCACCTGGGTGCTCACCCCCACCTGGGTCCTCAGCTCCACCTGGGCGCTCACCCCCACCTGTGTGCTCAGTTCCACCCGGGTCCTCACCTCCACCTGGGCGCTCACTCCCACCTGGGCGCTCACCCCCACCTGGGTCCTCAGCTCCACCTGGGCGCTCACCCCCACCTGTGTGCTCAGCTCCACCTGGGTCCTCAGTTCCACCCAGGTCCTCACCTCCACCTGGGCGCTCAGCTCCACCTGGGTACTCACCCCCACCTGCCTGTCCGAGCACGTGTTTCTCCTGCAAGTCCAACAGTGCGCCCCACCTCCAGGACCTGCTGGTCTCGATCCACCCTCAAATTCAGCCTCCGTCCTGACTCCCCTTGCTCAAAAACCTTGAGTCAATCACAGTCTCTTAAAGACAACATCCAAATTCTCTAACTGGGTGGGGGGCAGGACCCACCACAGCCTCATCCCCGATCACCATTCCAGCACTGTCTGCCGTGAAACTCAGGCAATCCCGTTACACAGAGGGGCTCACTGTCCCACAGCCCCACCCCAAGATGTCCTGTGTGCGAGTCTCAGCTCCGGCTATGCTGTTCTCCACACCTGCAAGGTCCTTCTAATCTCTGTATTTACCCGTCTGGTCATGACAGTCCTGACGTGAACAAACCTCAGTTAAATGTCCACGCAATGCCCCCTGGATGTGAAACGTGGTGTGGCCTGCTCTTATCCTACACGGCGAGAAGGCCCATGGCCCATTAAGAAGGAGGAGTCCCTTCCTCGCCTTCTGGGGAGAGTTCTCTCCTTTGCCCAGAGAGATGCTGAGTCCAGTTCTATTTACCACGAAAGAAAGAACAAGAGTGAGAGACAGAATGAGACTTTTGACCATATCCAAGTTGTTACCTGTTCGGAGTATCCCATGCAACACCTAGCTCTGATCCAAAGTCCAGCTTCTAGAAGACGAGAGAGGGTACAGGAACTAACATGTCTTACGTGCCCACAACGTGGCAGGTGCTGTGCTATACGCCAGGGAGAGAAGGGTGACTAGAGTCAGCATCAGCTGGTCAACATATCCACCTGGCGAGACAGGAGGGCAGGGCTCGCTCGCCCCAGTTCACAGATGGAGAACCGAGCTCTGTGCTCAGAGAGATCAAATTCCTCCTTAAGGGCAGTCAGCTCTGAAGAGATAAAGCTGAGACCTTGCCGCCCAGGTGGATGATTCGACACATACCGCTCCTATGGCTAAAGGTACCCATGGGACGAGGCAAAGGGACGGAGGAAGCATTAGGACGGCTGAGAGTGCAGGCTTCTAGACAGGCTGTGGGGTCTGCCTCCCAGCGCCAGCCCTTCGTAGCTAGGAGACATCAGTCAAAACTGCCTTGACCTGAAATCTAAGATGGATAAGCGTGTCAGGACGTAAAGAGTCTCCAAACTATTAATACCAAATGTCAATCCGTGGCTGTGTGTGTACTCCTCAGGCCCCACAACTGATTACAGACAACGTTTGGGAACACGAAGGAGCTGAAATCCTGAAATAAAATACAGAACCAGTAACTCATGGCGGCTCTTGCTGCAGAACTCTCAGAAATCAATACCAGATGCTTTGAGCTCATCGGGGTTGCCTCTGAAAGAACAGATGAAAGCAGGACCCCCCCTCCCCCGCCGCCAGATCCTCCTTCCTGGTACAGCCGTACAGAGCATGCGTGGTGGGGGGGGGGGTCCTGCAGTCCCGTGATTACAGGACAGGTATGCTCGACTCCGACTGTATACACCCACGAGGGTTATTTCCCTGCAGTTGCGTACTACTCTTACGGTGTGGGCGACTAAATAAACCACCTAGGGCAGACAGCTGTTTGCTAATCACACCGTAACTGCACCTTCATTCTGCTGTGCTGGGTCACAACGCATGTTGGCCACTTGGGAATCTCCACATAGAATCAAACACACTGTAATAAAAATCATCTTTTTTTAAAAAAAGATATTTATTTATTGGGGGGCACATAGGTGGCTCAGTCATTAAGCGTCTGCCTTCAGCTCAGGGCGTGATCCCAGGGTCCTGGGATTGAGCCCTGCATTGGGCTCCCTGCTCAGCGGGAAGCCTGCTTCTCCCTCTCACACTCCCCCTGCTTGCGTTCCCTCTCTCACTGCGTCTCTCACTGTCAAATAAATAAATAAAATCTTAAAAAAAAAAAGATATTTATTTATTGGGGTACCTGGGTGGTACAGGCAGTTAAGTGTCTGCCTGGGGCTCAGGTCATGATCCCAGAGTCCTGGGATCAAGTCCCGCATTGGGCTCTCTGCTCAGGAGGGAGCCTGCTTCTCCCTCTGCCTGCCACTCCCCCTGCTTGTGCTCTCTCTCTCTCTCCCCCCTCTCTTTCTGTCAAATAAATAAATATTTTTTAAAAATATATATTTATTTATTTAGAGAGAGCGTGCAAGCCTGGGGAGGGGCAGAGAGAGAGAGAGGGAGAGAACCTCAAGCAGACTGCACTGAGTGCAGAGCCCGACACAGGGCTTGATCTCACAAGCCTGAGATCATGACCTGAGCCAAAACCGAGAGTCAGATGCTTAACCAACGGAGCCACCCAGGAGCCCTGAAAATCATCTTTGAAAGACAATCATCACGTGATTGATCATTTCTGTGTTGTTACTCTAAAATCCTTTCTTTGAACACAGGGTCTAACATTCGTGTTGAAATACAGGGACTATGCTTGTGACAGCAGCACTGGGACAGGAGCCCACACCAGCCACGGGAGCCATTCCCTCCGTGTCCCCGGGCAGGACGGGCCACCACTCCAGCTCATGAGGTCTTTAGAATGTAAGACGGTCTCTGAGTTAAACCTCAGTGTTTATGAGCTCGAGGCTTTCATTCAACCCTGTGAATGTAGACTACTTGTTGAAACGAAGAAATTGGGGATTTAGACTCTTCTAGAAGGGCTGAAAGCAGAGACATGAGAAGCACGTGTAGTGTTTGGTGGCTTAGGCGCTGAGAGTCTCAGCGACAACACCCTCCCCGCCCCAGCCCAGAAAACCTGGAAAACCTCGAGGACAACAGGACAGAAGTTGAGCTAAGATGAACCGTGAAGACCGATCAGCCTTCTTCCTAGAATACAGGTAACCCCCCGTCAGGACAGCTCAGGAAGGAGCCACAGAAAACCAGCAACAGGGACCGGCTCTGGAGAAACAAACTGGGGAACAGGAGGACTTGGATGAGGAGGACGCCCCATACCTTCACTCCATCCTTTTGTACAGTTCAGATTTTCTACCACGTTCATAGATAACCCAAATTTTTTTAAAGATTTATTTATTTATTTATTTGAGAGAGAGACAGACAGCATGAGAGGGAGGGGCAGAGGGAGAGACAATCTCAAGGAGACTCCCGCTGAGAGCAGAGCCCGCAACAGGGCTCAACTCCAGGACCTGAGGACCTTGACCTGAGCTGAAATCAAGAGTCAGACACTTAACCGACTGAGCCACCCAGGCAAACCACCTCAAATTTTTTAAAAACCCTTTTGAGGGGCGCCTGGGTGGCACAGCGGTTAAGCGTCTGCCTTTGGCTCAGGGCGTGATCTCGGCGTTATGGGATCAAGCCCCACATCAGGCTCCTCCGCTGGGAGCCTGCTTCTTCCTCTCCCACTCCCCCTGCTTGTGTTCCCTCTCTCGCTGGCTGTCTCTATCTCTGTCAAATAAATAAAATCTTTAAAAAAAAAAAACAAAAAAAAACCCTTTTGAAGTATCAACCTTCTAGCATTTGCGGGAGGAGGTATGATGCAGCAGTGGTCCTTACCGGCCCTGGCTGAGGGCGTCAGTCAAGTGGACATGACCCTGTCTCAGTCAGGTTAGGGCCACAGCAAAGGACAGACAGCACACTCAAGCTGCAAAGTCAGAGCGGTGAGTAAGGGAGTCATCAGAGGGCAGGCGGGACAAGAGAAGCAGCAGACAGCGAGCACGTCCCCCCACAGGGAACCTCGGCCACCTCCAGGCCTGAAGGTCGAGGGATGGGAGCAGGGAGGGCAAGGCTCTAGGCACCGAGAGCTGCAGCTGCAGGGACCGCCAGCCAGGAGCGGGGTTCTGACCAGAGCCTGCGCCGAGGGCGGGGGCAGGAGGGAGTAAACATCCCACCTCACTGTCCTGCACCCTCTGGTCTCTGTCGGTGCCACCCGCTGGCTGAAGACTCAGGAGCCAAGGCCAGGGTGCCTGTGATGTGGTCCATGCAGGGGGACCTTCCCTGGCCCCAAGCAGGTGACAATGACAGAAAACAGGGGGGTCGGGGGGGGCACACAAAGGGACCCAGCAAACAATGTACACACGGCTGTGACCCGTGCTGACCTCCGGTTTGGGGGACTGGGCGTATTTATTATTTCCTTACAGTCCTCGGCACTGCTTGAATATATCTTATTTTTATCATCAGAACAAAATCATTTTCCTTTAGAAAAAGAAATACTTTCATGAATCCTCCGAAAAATTTTGTGTCTCCCTTCAAAGATGTACTTCAAACATGTTCGCTCTTTTCTTAGGTTTATCTTTTATTATATCATGAAGCTAGCTAGCATGTGTACAGAAAATAAGCCCAAACCTTAATAAATGATTAAAAGTAGGAAATGATAACTTGATTTGCATTTCTTAAATCATCATCATGACCATCGCCCTAAACAACACACAGAACTGTCTTCCGTGTGAACGACAGCAAGCGAGGTGCTAAGGATCAAAGAGGCAGGAGTGAGGGTCCCCCCACCTGAGTACAGGGCTGGGCCAATTACAGCAGGGGTCAAATCTGGCCCGCTGCCTGCTTTTCTTTTTTTCCCCAAGATTTTATTTATTTATTTGAGAAAGAGAGAGAGCATGAGCGGGAGAGGGAGAGGGAGAAGCAGACTCCCCGCGGAGCAGGGAGCCCGACCTGGGACTCAATCCCAGGAACCTGGGATCATGACCGGAGCCAAAGGCAGACGCTTCACCAACGGAGCCACCCAGGCGCTCCCCTAAATCAAGTTTCAATGGAACACAGCCACACTCTGTGTCCACACTGAGACAGCAGAGCTAAGTCGTTATAGCGGATACTGGAGGGTGCCCGGAGCCCCAAATGTGAACTATCTGGCTCTTTACAGAAACCATTTGCCACCCGGCTTTGTAACATCTCCCATAGGTTATAAAGGCAAAACAGGAACACCGCACCTCAGCTTGTCCTATCTGAGCAGATACGGACCAAAATCAATCTTATCAGAGAAACACAATTAAACTGTATCACAGATGTGCAGCAAGGTCCTGCGGAAGACAGACCCGCAGCAGCGGCCTCACCCGCGTGTTCTGGCTCCGAGCCTGGGACGCTGTCCCTGCTGCTGGTAACCACGCTGGCCTTCAGAAGCCCTCTAAAACTGAGAAGACGTTACAGAACGCCCTGCGATTGGTCGCAAACTTCAGGCAGCCTCTGGTTGTCGCGTTTCCTCATCCGTCTGTAACATGAGTGGATGGAACGCTTTGATTTCTCAGCTTGGTTTACAAGGAAAGCTTAGCGGTTCGGAGGATTTTCAGGACAATTCCTTGTACATCCGTGTGATACAATCAAGGAATAAAGTAAGCCAGTCACAAAAGAGCAAACGCTGTATGATTCCCCATATACAATGTCTCTGAAATACCTGAACTCACAGAGGTGGAGAGCAGAAGGGAGTCTGCCAGGGCCCGGGGCTGCGGGCAGGGGCAGATCGCCCAGAGGGAAAGCGCCGCAGCCCGTCTCACCACGCTGTGCATGCGTGGAACGTTCCTGAGCCACATATGTAGAGGTGGTTAGGACGGTAAACTGTACACGTTTTCACCGCAATCACAAACAGACACGGAAGAGCTTGGGTGCTCCAGTAAATTCAGGCTAGTCGGGCCGGCAGCCCATCCCAGCACCGGATCTGCGAGGGTAAGAAGCACAGTGGGGCAGGAGGAAGGCCGGCGTCCATGGAGAAGGGGGTTTGCCTGGGAAAGCCTGCCGACGGAGGGGCCTCAGGACCGACCAGCAGCGGAAGGCTGAGGAGGAGCTCCGCGTCAGGATGGAGAGGGATGGAGTATCAGGAGTGAATGTGACGAGCAGAGGCACGGATTTGGAAAAGCGTGGAGTGTGTTCAGGGCCAGTGGCTGATTCTCTCTGGAAGGACCCATGAATAAAATAGAAGCAAGATGTCTAGAAGGACACGTCTACACTGTGGTGAGAAGCGCCTCCCGTGCCAGGGTAAGAAACTCACTTCATTCTGCGGGCTGAGCCAGCGAAGCCCCTGATTAGCCTCCAAGAGGAAGATCAGTGACTCTGGAGCCAAAACCAGTCTGCGGGAGAATCAGAACTCTCAGGGCACGTGGGGAAATCACAGAAGGAGCGGACAGCATCCTTGGGATCTCAGGAAAAAACATTAACAGATCTTTTCTGCCATCTTAAAAAAAACTCTACAAAGAATATTCCTAGTTAAGGGGCTCCAAGGTGGCTCAGTTGGCTGAGCATCTGACTCTTGACCTTGGCTCAGGTCTTGATCTCAGGGCCATGAGATCAAGCCCCACAGCAGGCTCTATACTGGGTGTGGAGCCTACTTAAAAAAAAAAAATTAAAAATAAAAAAATGTTCCTAGTTAAGCAATTTCATTCCTTGTAAGATTTGTTACAAAACCGCCAGATCTTCCCACGTGCTCCCAACACCACCTCAGCAGGGCTCCTGGGGGCGCCCTTAGCAGCCAGGTCTCCAGGCTACAAACCTGTCCCTGGACTCTGGACGCCGACGACATATCCCCACTTAGCCAACGGGAAAGCTGGACTTCTCTAGAGCTCCCTAAAATCTTTAGAAGGAGGGACAGTCCTGCGTGTGGGAAGCAGCTGCAGAAATCTGCACGTGTGACACAACCACACAGAAATGCGTGTAAGCATCCTGCACATCAGGGCGTACACGTGCACACGGGTGACACTGAGTCAAGCTGCAGCAGGGTCCACGTCCTGGGGTCGCTACTCCACGAGAGCTCCGTGAGATGCCACCACGGAGGCAGGCTGGGGGAAGAGAACCCAGGACCTCTCTCTGCTATTTTTATGATTTATTATTTCAAAATAAAACGTTTCAAACATGTTCAGAAGAACATCTCCTGCTGCGACCTCCAGCTCAAAGAATCTAAAACCAAACCAGCCGCCATCTACTCTCGATCTCGCCTTCCTTCGACTGACCTCAAGCTCTAAACATAATGGAGTAATCCCCCCTTGGCTGTGGTTTCACGTCCGCGGTCCACCGCGGGCTACGAGAAGGTGATTCTCCCCGTGACGCCGCGGACGGTCGGTCAGTCGTAGGCCAGCACTCGCAGTGCCTGCGCCCTCCCCTCACTCCATCTCCTCACGTAGGCTCTGGATGCTCCCACCACCAGCGGGCCGCGTGCGGAACAGCAGGCGTTCTGAGAGCGAGAGGGACCACACTGCTGTCACTGTGCTATTGCACTATGAGTGCCGGTGCCCGTTGCTCCTCTCTGACTGTGCCTGGTTTACTAACTAAACTTACCGTAAGTATGTATGCACAGGAAACGACAACGTGTATTTGGGGTTCAGTGCTCCCTATGGTTTCAGGCCTCCGGTGGGGAGTGTGGCACTCAGGGAAGAGGGAATGACTGTAAGCTATTCACTACTTGCCCAGACACACCTGCTCTCCAGCCTGCCCCACGCGTGTCCCACCGGCCACATGTTCCCCCTTCTGTGATTCCTACCCTTCCTTCAAGACTCAACCCACAATGACGTCCTTCACCTTCACACCAATGCACGGGGCTCTCGCCACCCCCAACCCCAGGGAGTGCCGGTGTCCGGGAAACAGGTGCTCATCAACGTGCCCTGCTGGACTCCAGCCTCTGCCCACAGATCGAATGCCCCCCACACTTCCCACGAACAGACCTGGATAAGGCGGTCAGCGGATTAGAGGGAGGGGATTTCTCTGAGACTCTATCTTGTGCATTTCCCAACTCTGTCTAACACGGCCCGTAAGTGCGCCTCTCGCTTCCTTGATCTCTCGTAATGTACGACAAAACACATTTTTCTTTTGCCTGCTGTCTTTACTGGAAAAGATTACAGGCTCCTTGGTGGTCTGTGGAACTGAATGGTTTCTAGGGTTTCTCCCTAGCGTCACAAGTCAGGCCGCGCAGAGAGGGCGTGAAGTTACTCTACTGGCCACGTGCAAGTGCTGGTGTTTTATCCACAGTCGGGATGAAGAACGGGATACAAGATCAAGGGTCACCTTCACACCCAGTAATGCCACATTCAGGCAACAAAATTAGCTGTTTTCAGTTTGTTTCACCCAATTATTTTAACCCAAGAACCTAACACCATGTTCATTAGAATCTTTAAATATATACCTACCCAAATAAATTGAACAGCATGCTTCCATTCCTCCAAAATATAAGTTCTATGTTGGGGCTACACCTTTCTTCTCTGTGACTTTGGTGGCTGACTCTTACTGTCATTTGGCGACAAGAACATCTGGGTTTCGGCCTCGCCCCGCATGCCTGTGTGACCTTGGACGGGTCATTTCCTGTCTAGGCCTGTGCCCTCGGCTGCAGGACGGAAGGACTGGCTCAGAGGCTCTCCAAAATCCTGCCCTGCTCAACAGCCCCCGCTGTGCTAATTAAGTAAGGAGGTGAGATGCGGGATACCACAGATAATACCACCACTGCGGACCCACGCTGACATCTGCTGGGAACTGGGGAACCCTCAGCGCCCCTCAAGTCCAGCAGCCCTTAAAAACTCAGCCTGGGACACTTCACTTTGAAAATATGGTATCAGCGATGCAAGTTTCTCATGAAATTAAGTTTTCTGGGTGCCTGGGTGGTTCAGTCAGTTAAGCGTCTGCCTGTGGCTCAGGTCATGATCCCGGGGCCCTGGAATCAGGCTCCCTGCTCAGCGGGGAGTCTGCTTCTTCCTCTCCCCCTGTTGCTTCCCCTGCTTGTGCTCTCTCACTCTTTCTCTGTCAAATAAATAAAATCTTAAAAGAAAAAAAGAAATTAAGTTTTCTAATACTCGATTTTCTAGGACTTAAGAAGATATTGAAGAAAATAACCTTAGCATTACTTCCAAGACTTCTGGTCCCATCTGGAAATCTGAGCCGTGTTCCTCTGCTTTCCTGCACAAGAACTTGACAACGGAAAAATACTCTATCCACAGTAACAACAAATACTAGTTGACTAAGAATGCACTTAACAAGCAACATCCAGAAACGATATGACTCAAACCAAACACATCTACAGAGGAACACGGAAAGGGCCTGAGACAACGGGGGAGACTGCACTCCTGGAGATGCCTGAATGTTGAAAAGAAATGTATTTCCCACAAACTAACCTAAAACTGTAACACAGTTCCAACCAAGATCTCTAGAGGATGCGGGGAAGAAACTGACAAGATAATTTTAAAGTTAATCTCAAATATGAATGGTTCATAATAGTCAGCTAAATTTTTTAAACTAAGAATTTTGGGGGCCAGACTCCCTCTAGCAGGCATTACGGCACGCTGAAGGGCCACGCACAGCTGCACCAATCATGCACCAGCACCGGGACACTCAGAGACCCATGGAGAAGACCAACATGTCCAGGAACAGACCCCAAAACAGGCAAGAATGTAGTCTGAAAATGGCAGCATTTCAGAGTAGTGAGGAGAGGACAGATTATTTATGAAATGCTGTTGGGACACCTGGCTTTTTCTTTTAAATAAAAAATTAGGTTCCTGTCCAATACACTAACACACGTTCAAAAAAAATTAATATTTTAACATGAAAAAAATAAAGTACTAGGATAAAATAAAAATTTATATATTCTCCAGAATGAAGAAAGACTCCCTAAAAAATGAAGCCAAAGGCAGAAATTGTAAAGGAAAAGACTGATTTCACTAACAAGATTTTAATACATCTGTACCCCTCAAAACAGAAACACACACGAAGTTAAGAAAAATGATAAAAATACTTACAGCACATACATGGCTGACTAATGGCTAAATTTAATAAAGAATTATTATCAATTAGAAAGAAAATGATGAACACACAAAAAAATATATTTATTCCCCAACATAAATGGGGCAAAGAACAGCACTTTATGAAAGACAAATTAGGTCAAAAAACATAAACCTTAGCACACATTTTGACATTTGCCACAATGAACACGTTAACCACTACAACTCTTTAAAGAAGGAAGAAGGAGATTAAAACAACACTGGGGGATTCCTCCTGATTAAATCTTCAAAACAAAACCAGAAACACCGATGAGTCAACACCAAGTTACTTCTAAGGCTGGGAATCCAAGCAGCATGGATCGTACGAAGACTGTTAGCCAGCATCTTCAACGGACGAGCGGGTTTCCCGCTGCAGCGCACCTGTCTTGGGAAACTTACTGCTCTATCTCCTTCCGACACCACCTCAGGGTGAACCACGAGTCACCCTTGAAGACCTGGGTCAGCTGAGTCTTCCCAAACACGTCAGACAGAGAGCACCCTCCACCCTGGGGCCCCCCGGGTGCTCCTGTGGTGGTCACTGTTGCCAGGCCTGAGGTCACCACCCCACATGCAATGGGCATCAAGGCCATCCGCATGTGCTTACAACGTCATGAGCAGGGTAGAAGCCTTACCCAAATTTTCTTACTCAGTCTTCATAGCAATTCGGCGAGGCTAGCATCATTACCTGCATCTTCAAACAAGAGGCCGAGACTCAGAGGGATGACAAAGGTTTCCCTGCATCCCCTCGGCCAGTCTGCGACAGAACCAGTGACCAAACCCAGCTCCCGGAGGCCAACGCTCCCGTCTTAACCACTGTTCACCCTCCCCTACACAGCTGGCTCTGTCCTCAACAGTCTGAGCTCCGGTGGCCAGACCACTCCCCTCGTGCGGCCTTTCCTTACAGGGCACGACTGCATGGACGTTCATTATTGCCTTCATTCGTCCATCCATCCACGGAAAGGAAACAGTTCTCTTCCATGATGATGTTGGGTGTGCAAAGCCGCACGGCCTTTTTCTGAAAGCAATATGGAACCATCTATAAAAATTTAGAATCCATCACCATTCCACAGCTAGGAATTGACCCTATGGCGTGGTTTGTGTAAGTATGCTAAAATATACCAGGGTGTTCTTCATGCCTCTGTTTGTAATTTAAAAAATGGAAGCAATGTAAATGTCCATTAACAGAGGACTGGTTAAAAAGTTAGAGCACGTCGATGCTACGTGACCATTTAAGCAGGAAGGTCGATCACCACGTGCAGTAATTCTAAGGTCTATTAAGTGAAAAAGCAAAACACAAAACAGAATGTGGAGTGTCATTCTATCTGCATGAAATTTTTAAAAAGAACACACACAGACAGATGGAGAAGGGTACCCAAGTATGTTCACTGTGCTCACATCTGGGGAACAGACCGGGGGGGGGGGAGCTGCGGTGGGGGCAGACACTGACTTTTCATTGTATCCCTCACTCAACCCCCGAAATTACTGACCCTGAGCACGGAATTACTTCCAAGAAGGAGCTGTTGCTCTACCCCTTGGGGTTGTCCTTTTCCGTCTGTTTCGTACACACGGAAATGCGGTAGGATTGGCGTGGACAGGCCCAGGCGCTGGTGGCACATCGGTCCCCATGCCTTCCAGTTCCTTCTCTCACAGACTGTATCCTCACCGTGAGGATCTGGTGGCTTGCACGTGGACAGGCCTGCTTCCCACCAACAGAAACCAAACAAACAACGTACATGAGATCATCCCTGCCTTTAGCATTTTTCATTTTACCTGTCGAGCCTACAGAGGGTACCTGAGGGAGGCCAGTCCCGCCCCGGGGCGGCTCTTCCTTACATTTAGCGCTAGCTGAGCGTGCAGCCGCACATGCGAAGTTCATCATGACTCTTGGAGGGAGAGACGGCCCGAGCTGCCAGGTGAGTGGCAGGGCTGTTCTCATATTTCTAATTTCCTGCTTCCATCGATCCTATCGGCCCTGATATAAGAGTGTCTCGCTGAAAGGTACAGCATCCCTTTCAACCTGCCTTTTCTGTGGCAAAAGCAGACATACAAAAAACAACTATCTATAGTCTCTTAAGTCTAGCACATTGCTAATACCCATTTCCACGGACTTAAAGATTCTGTTTTCTCCTTTTAGCTAACCCTTTCCAAATTGATACTTATGTTTTCTCTCTACTTTTACAAACTATACTAATCTAAGAAATAATTTTAAAAACCAGGATCTAAAAAAAACCCTCATCTAGAAAGGGCAATGAGCATTAGTGTGGCCCATCTGTCCCAGTGTCATCTTCTACCCATCGGCTCCTGTTTATAAGCTCGGGGCTCACCCAGCAGCACAGTCATACCCCAGTGACTCCGGAATCAGTAACTCTTACTTCCTGATCTCTATGCATCCCACTAGCTACCTACAGCATCCCCTGGAGGCCCCAGAGCCACATCAACTGGGGTTCACACCTGCTCCCCACCCCCACCTGCACCCCCAGTCTTGGTGAACAGCACCGTACCATGGAGACAAAGCCAGACTGTACCCCTGTGGCCTGATGCGGTCAGTCACCACGACTACATGCTGCGTGTGTCAGAACATGCGTGTCCTCTCCATCCTTTGAGTGATGGTCACTTATCCTTCCTATTCCAGCAGATTCCCAGCTGATGCCTTGCTACCCATCTCCTCGGTCTTTGTCTCCCCACCCCGCCCCCTCCTATGGCTGGTGGGACGATCTTTCCAAAACACAGACTGTCCACGTCACTCCCCTGATTAAAGTATTTCGGGAACTTCCCAGCGCCTACAGGATGAAGTTCAACCCCAGATGCAGGACAAGTGTGATCCTTCACAAAACGGGGCTACATGTCTCCATATTGAGTCACAGCTGGCTTCGGACTGGCAGAGGCCACAGCTTGTCCATCCGAACCCCCATTCTCCTCTCACACCCACCCTTTACCTCCTCCCTCACCATGGAACCGTAGAACTCAGGAGCCCACAAACCCCATGAACCCCATACCACAAGACTCCCGCATAGCCTCTCATATTTGCTATCAGAGGGTGCTGAGGATTACAGTGAGGGGGAACCAACACACAGTCCAACACAAGGAGGAACAAAATCGATAACAAGGAAATTTTCAAGACATCGGGCTTTTCATGGAAGAGGAGGGTGGGTTTCCATCCACTTAAAAAATCTGCAATTAAACGTAACAGATAAGAAGTCTTCAGTGCTAAGAAACGCATGTTCCCAATAAGAGAAATGAACAAAACCTTCATTGCGCTGGGACAGAACAGTAGCACCCCTCAGACGTCTACCTCGACACAGAAACACAGTTTAAACCACCGAGACATTAGTTCCCGTACACAGGTCACAAGCGTGGGGATTTGCGTCTGCACACACTGCTGCAGACCTCACCCCGTCCCCACCCACAGACGACAGACTTTCCAAGTCTACATAACACTTACCGGCAGCAAGTGCTACTGACCCAGTACCCACACTGCCTGCTCTTCCTTATTAACAGAACTGTGACTTGTTAAAAACCAAACCAAAACAAACCAAAACAAACATTTTTTTAAAACTATATTGCTAACTGTCTTTATGGACAGGGGTCATCACAGTTCAAGCCAATGAGATGTAAGGGTTTCCAGGGACACTGCTTAAAGCAGGGACACTCAACCAGTGCCCCTTCCCTCATTCCTTCTTCTTCAAGCCCAATACAGACATGATTGCTGGATCTGCGCAGCCATTCTGCAACCATGAGAGAAAAGCCAGGAAGCCCGCAGATGCTGCATGCCTGACATCCTTAAGCTGAGGGGCAGATGCCAACAATCACCACCCACGGAAGTCCTCGTGGCATGAAAATAAAAATAACTCCTTTTCTTGTGTAAGCCCATTCCACAGAATTTCTGTTTCTTGGAGTTAAACACAGTTCCTGACTCAAGTATAGTAAGTGAAATGTGTAACCCAGAAACAAAGAGCTAATCAATTAAAAAATGATAAACTATAAGGGCGCCTGGGTGGCTCAGTCGGTTAAGCGTCTGCCTTCAGCTCAGGTCATGCTCCTGGGGTCCTGGGATCGAGTCCTGCATGGGGCTCCTTGCTCAGTGGGGAGCCTGCTTCTCCCTCTGCCTCTGTTGCTCCCCCTGCTTTTGCTCTCTCTCTCTCAAATAAATCAATAAAATCTTTTTTAAAAAATGATGAAGTATATGTGTCAATATTGCCTTTTCCAGAGCAGTGAAATTCAAAAGTGGTCAAAACACTTTAGAAATTTTTAAAACGATGTTAGCTATCTCCTGAGCCAATGAAGAGTCCAATCCTATGCTTATGAAACAGAAGATAACGGGACCAAGTACATTATACGTAAAAATCCGCAGAATGCCATTAAAGCTATGCTCAGAGGAAAACAATAGAAAATTTAAATGTTTTTATTAACAAACAGGGAAGAATGAAAGTAAATGAATAAGGGTCAAAAAAAGCCCACAGGGGAGTAGGGATGTAATAATCAAGAAAGATAAAAAGTAGAAGTGAATGAATTGGGAGCAGGAGGAAACAAGCAGGGGTGGTCTCCGGTGAGCAAGGGGGGGGGGTGGTGGTCTGGAGGCGGGCCATGCGGCCCTGCACCTGCAGCTAAGAACACGGTGTGTATGCGGGGACACTCGCCAGGAGACTGAAGCCAATCCTCAGTGTTCTTCTCATCATCACCACCACCATCATCATCATCAAGAGAGTGGGAGGAAACCATCAAGAGAGTGATGGTTTATGCCATCAGATTGTGAAAGCAACATGAATGCTGTGTTTACAGTAAGTGCAGACAGAGGCTGTCTATCTGATAGTAAGAGCATAAATCGGGGAGGAAGACTGGTGCCATATGGCAGCCAAGTCACTGTATTTGGGAGAAGGCAGCATTTAAGTTGAGCCCTGAAAACGGATGATTAAGATCACAACGGGCTGACAAAGACGAGGGGCATTTCAGGCTGAAGGCACAGAGACCGTCTCAAGAAGAGGAAACACAGCAACACCCACACACTCACACCTCTCTCCTCAATCTTGCTGCAGAGGCTGGACTTCTGTTCCCAGCACAGGAGGAGTACAAGCCGGATGAGTTTTCGGGTCCCTCTGGCCGCAGTGGGAGGTGAGGAAGGCAGGTGTCTGCGGGACGGCCAGTGAGCAGGTCCCTCCACACCCTGGAGTGGAGAACTCACCCCAACACTAACCCGTCTCTGTGGGCAAAGGTGAGATTTCACTTCATTTACTGGCACGGCGTCCCTGAAGTCGCCTCTTGCCCTCGTGTTTCAGTGGGGAAAATTCTCTAACCCACTCTTCTAGAAAGAACACGTCATAATGTATCATAAAGGAACACCCAGTCTCGTGACCTTTCAAAACGTTACAATGAAGAATTTTAAAGGGTGTTTTCGCTGGTGAAGGCATTCAGACAGATGCTTCTGGCTCTTGCCCACAGAACAGAGGAACAAGACGGAAGCGACGTGCAGTCAGGGGCTCCAGGGTCCCTGGGTCTGCCCACGACTGTTCATTAATCCTTGGGGGAGGGGACGGAGGGACAGACAGACAGAGAATAAGGGACCACTCGCTGACGAAGAGAGCAGTGGGCAAGACGAGGCGCTGTCTCTGCAGCCATAGAAACCCGTGGTGGGGCTTGTTCGCACACAGGTCTCACCTTTAAGGATCACAATTTACTTTTTTCTAATTCAAACTCCTCCTAAAAATTCTGCCTCTTCTCTGAATTGAACATAGAAATATACATACATCTAAGAGACATTCTAATGTCTCGATTAAAGGTAATAAATAAAAATTGAACAAGGAGTTTCAACACGTGAGGTTCTATAGGTGGGGAGTTTTAAGTCCGCTGGCTTAGTCCCTCGAATGCCGCGTCCGGTGCAACAGGATCCTCGATGAATCATTATGCGGGACCAGAGTGCGCAGCAGGTCCGCCCATCTTGGCAAGAGTAACAGGCCATAACCTGTGACGAAGTACCTTTTAATCTTCATGGGCTGGGAGTTAACAAAAAGTAAATGACCACTCTCTGAAATGACTGTGTCCTCCCATGTGGCAGCAAAAGATGAAACCGACGATCCTGGAACGGCACCAGGAAGCCTATCGCAAGGGCGCTCGTCGCACACATGAAGGCCCTGGCTGTTCTCCCTGTGTGTTTGCTGGAATACAAAGTGACTGGAAAAAAGGCGTCTTGACTTCAAGACCAGTGTGCTTTCAGATACGGTGACTGAGCGCAAGGTCTCCCCTGGGAAGCCAGGACAGTGTTCCCGCAGACGAGATCACCCAGGGTTCCTGCTCCGTGAATCACGCTCGTGCAGAACGCAGTCGGGACAGAGAAACACAGCCCGGGGGGACAGCATGAGGGAGGTGTTGGGAGGGAGATGGCACTCTCACGGGTGCCGGAGGGGAAGCAGGAGAACAGGGGACCAGCATCAGTAACCGCCCGCGGTCCTCAAGCAGTCACTCGACTCCCATGTGACAACCAGGCAGATGCGGTGAGGACCGCAGGGCCTGCCCCACCTCCCACGCACCTACGTCTGGGGGCAGCTCTTGACTGTGCAGACAGAGGTCCCCGAAACTCCCTCACGGCCCTGTGTGATGTGCTCCAAAGTTACAGGTGCTTTATGTTTAGTCATGACAATTTATTTCCAAAGTTCAAGTAAAATCAGTGAAGGGGATTTTTGTGAAGCGAACGAGACACGTTAAAGGTCTGGAAACATCACTTCCAATAAGAGCACCAGCTGTCGCCATAAATCATCCCAAAGCATCCAAGCAGGTAAGAAGTTAGAATTACTTATTTCTTGGCTTAGGAAAATTCAACAAAGAATTTCCGTGCACACTGTGACAGTCGTCCATGGGGGCGGTGGTCTGACAGTCCCCATGGGGCCCGGCCGGTACCACCCACAGACGGGATTCCGCTGGGCGCTCTGGCCCGGGAGACACAAGCTGCTCTCAGTCTGGTATCACCACGTGTACACGGCATTCCAGAACACACAGCGGCCCCGTCCACAGCTCCTTTCTTCCCCGAGCACACAGAGTCCATCAAGAGCTGGGGTGCATGCAGAGCCCCTGACACCTGACAGGTCCCACCAGTGCTTCACACGAACTGAGACCCAAAGACCCAAGGCCTACATGCGGACTCACAGTACCCAACCCAGGTATGGTAGCCGCAGCAGACAGGTAGGTGCGATATTCAACCTCGATCTGATCTCTGCAGCATCCCCAAACCAGTGCTGGGACAAGATCAAGCCTACGGTCATTCCCAGCAAGGACTGATGTCAACCATTTACTCACAAACACCAAATAAAAATCTCACAGCATCTTATAAAACAACTATTTCTTTTTAATACAGATTTTTATTTATTTATTTGAGAGAGAGCACGAGTGGGGAGGAGAGGGAGAAGCAGGTTCCCCACTGAGCAAGGAGACCGATGAGGGACTCAATCTCAGGACCCCAGGATCATGACCTGAGCCTAAGACAGTCGCTTAACCGACTGAGCCACCCAGACATCCCACCTTTATCACTCTTAGCACGGAGGAAATTACAAGGATTTTAGGAGCTCTGTGCTAGAAACCAGCACCAAAGACCAACTATATATATTTATTATAAATTACAATTCCATGAAGTCTATCAGCAATAAAAGAAATGTAGCCCCAAGGAGAAATAAAACGGGGGTATATATGAGAAGCCAGGTGAGTGGGAATTAGAGAAGGAAGGAGTGAGGTTCTGGGGGCAGCCAAGGAAGGTCTGGAAAGGGCGGCTGAGCTCAGGAGTAGCCACTGCCATTTACTGAACCCTAACCACACGAGGGGCCGCACGAGGCACTTCACGCACATCCCAGTCCAGCCTCTCAACACAGGGAGTGGGTCCTGTGAGGACCTGCAATTTGCACATGAAAAAACGTGTACTTTGAGACTGTAGTAACTTGCCCGAATAGTAAAGTCTAGATTCGAACTCAGGTCAGACTGACTCAAAAGGCAACGTTCTCGCACACTAGACTAAAAGATGGTGCCTGGAAGGGACACAAGAGACACCCCAGCCCGGGGAAACGGTGGGAGCAGCGTTCACGGTGATGCGCAAGGAGCGCTCTCAGAAGACAGCGCAATGGCGGCGAGCACAGCACAACCAGAGCAGCGACACTGAGCGCCCGCACGGAGCAGTGACCGTCCTGAGCGTGCTGCAGACAGGGCCTCCCGCGAGCTTCCCAACGGCTGGGAGGCAGCGCATGACAGCCGTCCGCAGGGGAGAAGTCTGAGGCTCAAAGCCTATAAGCGACCGTTCCAGGCACACGTAGAAAGGAGCAAAATTAGAACTCAAACCCATGTTTTTCTGATTCCCATCTATGATCTTGATTGCTATGAAACTGCCACCCAGCACACCCCTCTGGTGGAAACAGGAGTCGAGGCAGAAGGACAGGGAAGGCCCAGAGGGTGGCCTCGATGCGCCAATGTTATCCAGTGTCCCTTCTTCTGGCAAGAAGGGGCTAGCAGGAACCAGGGTCTGCTCAGGTATACAGATCCACCCAGAGCCCAGGGAAAGGCTTCAACAGGGGAGGTGACTTGCCTCAAAAGGTATGTTAGGAAAGTTACTACGTCCAGGAAACCGATATGAAGTTTATTCCAATGGAACTGATCTGAAGAATCAAAACTGTAGACAACAGATTCCCCCAAAGCTAGAATCAGAGAAAGGTGGTGAAAGCATTGCAAAGAAAAATCTGGCAATATTTGAAAACCGGATGGGTGGAAAAGAGTCAAGGACAATCCTATGTCCGCAAACGGTCTACTCACAGAAATGGGGGAAAACACAAAGAGAATGATAAGAATGAACTCAGACATCCTTGGGGTCAGTGGGACGTCTAAGCCGTAACAAAGTGCTGAACAGGAAAGCACGGAGCCCTGTGACACGCTCGCACAGACCCATCTGGGCGAGGAGCACAGGCTTGTCTGCTCTGCGGCAACGGGGACCAGTCCACCAGTTCCCTGCTCTGGCCCCATCACAGCTCACACAGACCAGGCGCTCCATAAATACTTTCTGAATGAAGTATTATGATCTAATCTAAATTTATTCAGCTTATCCTCAAGGATATCATGGCTCTGTCAAATACCTTGATGAAATTCACACCCACTCTCATTATATTCTTTCCGAGGCCATGCAATCCTATTAAAGAAAGAAATGAGGTCAATTTAATGGGAATTACTTTCAGTGAACCAAGTCTCACCCTCCCAACAGCACTGATCACAAACACTGGGGAGGAAGCTGCACTTGTTATGCTCAAAGACTCTGTCCTTGACAACATCCCATTCAATTACGAGAAAGTCTCCATTATGATCATTCATTCAAGTTATGTCTCAGGGGCCCACATGTAGGTATGATTTCCCTAAGAGCCTCTGGAAAGAGGAAAAATAAAACAGCACCCCTGACAAAGTAACGACAAACAGCTTGCTATATTCTACAGAATTTCAGAAAGGGGGCCATCTGGGGGGCACAGTCGGTTGAGCCTCCGACTCTTGGTTTTGGCTCAGGTCATGATCTCAGGGTTGTGGGATCGAGCCCTGTGTCAGGCTCCGCGCTCAGTGAGGAGTCTGTTTGAGATTCTCTCTCTCCCTCTGCCTCTGCTCCTACCCTGCTCTCTCTTTCTAAAACAAACAAACAAATCTTAAAAAAAAAAAAAAGAATTCCAGAAATGATTGACAGTACAGGTGAGTTTGAACTTGGGGCCGTCCAGTATCCACTCCTCTTGCCCCGACGCAGCGCCTGTTTTTCCCGTGGTGAGTCACCCGCCTGACTCCCAGCTCAGTGGCTGGAGCAGCACTGCAGGGCTGGACACACGACCCACTGGGCAGTGGGCACATCCTTGTCCCTGCTCACAGTAAACGGCCCAGGAGCTAGCCTCGTCCATGTCCCTGGCCATAGTGATTGATTTTGGGGATGACCACTTGACCCGATTTGGGTCAGTGAGAAAAAGAGCAGGATTTTACTGGCAGGCTTGCTTCTTTCGGCCAGGAATGCTAACACCAAGGCTGCTGTGGAACCTGGAGCTGCCACGGGCCACCACGGGCCACCATCTGCCAGATGAAAGCAGAGTCAAAGTTGATTCTGAGATCTCGGATCTAGCATATTGAAAGCTAGCCCTTCTGTGGATTTTTCAGTCTCTGAGCCAATAAAATCCCATTTTCGATTGAGCCATCTTGAATCAGATTAAGTGCTTTCCACGGAAAGACTCCGGGCTCATCTAATTGCCCGAGCAGCCCTCACTCTGAGGACAGGTTCAGGAAAGAGGCAGCCCCTCTCTTCCACTTAGCCATCTGTAGTTTGGCTGTACGCACAACGCAAGCAAACCCCATGTGAAATTTTTAAGAACTCACAATGGCAACTGTAGATATCAAGCCGTGATAACACAGGCAAACCAGAAAGATAAACAGGCCACATAAGCCACACCAGTACGGAACGATCTGAGCTCTAATCAGCTCGTCCCAGACACCAGGAAGCTAGACTTGCACCTCAGCCCCAAAGCTGCCACGTGCTAGGCTGCTGATGCTGCGGAAACCCGCGGTGCCGATAACAGCCAGTGCCTGCTCCTACGCTTCCACCAACGGTGGCGAAGAGCCTCACCCGGCAGGCTGCAGTGGCAAGAAACCAGATCTCATTCCCCTCTTCCTCTGCAACCCAGATCTCAAGTGTCTGTCAAGAAAAACACACAGGCGGGGAGGGAAGGGAAAGGAGGGAAACGAGCCGTTTCTTGGGTGTACCAAGCCCCGAACTTCTATATTCTTAATTCTCTACCTTTTCATTTGGTCTGTATCTGACATACAGTGCACACTGACATAGTTTTCTATTTACATATGTTTGCTGTCTCCCCAGTTAAGGTGTGACCCCCTGAAGTCCAGGACCTCATCTTTCCAGACCTAACAGTGTCTAACACAATGAAGACGCTCAGGAAATGTTTCTTGGAAATTATCAAAATGTTACACCCTTGGCTAGCAACGGGTTGACAGTAAAATGAGTAATTCTGTCTTCCTTGTTCAAAATTGAGAATAGTTGCTATTTGGGATGCCCGGGTGGCTCAGTCAATTAAGCATCTGCCTTTGGCTCAGGTCATGATCTCAGGGTCCTGGGATCAAGCCCCATGTTGGGCTCCCTGCTCAACCGGGAGGATTCTCTCCCTTTCTCTCTCTCTCCCCCTCTGTCCCACCCTGCCTTGTGCACTCTCTCTCTCTCTCTCAAATTTTTTTTTAAAAGATTTTATTTATTTATTCGACAGAGATAGAGACAGCCAGTGAGAGAGGGAACACAAGCAGGGGGAGTGGGAAAGGAAGAAGCAGGCTCATAGCAGAGGAGCCCGATGTGGGGCTCGATCCCAGAACGCCGGGATCACGCCCTGAGCCGAAGGCAGACGCTTAACCGCTGTGCCACCCAGGCGCCCCTCTCTCTCTCAAATTAAAAAAAAAGTTAACCATTGACCAAATAGCTCCTAGGTGCCAAACCATGCTCTAAAAACCACATGTAAATGATTTAGCTCATTGACTTGGACTGTGTTTATCGTAACCAGGAAATGCAACTAGATTAAGAGGAAAGATCCTGTCTCTTCCTTACTCTTCCCTGCTGTACTTAAATAGAAATAGCACAAAGGCATGAAGGTTCAGGGTGCCACACTGGCTCAAACTAAGGAATGCACTCCAGAATGGGCCGAGCTGTTACAAGGACGATGGGCTATGCCCTGGAAAGAACTGGCCACGGGAATGTCAGCAGGGACATCATGAGGTGGGGTGAGCACCGGGGGGCAGCTAACAGAGTCAGACAGAGCTGGACGGCCCTGGGTCCCGCCTGAAAGCCTGCGAGTCTGCAGAAGGAGCTGCATTCAGTGTGAGCAATGTCACAGCCTCATCATGCAAGCCTGGGCTACTCCACGAGATAGACCGCACCCCCTTATTGTCTCATCGTCATCAAATGCCTGCAATCTTTCCCCTTGAAGACATGTCGCCGTCCGATAATGTTGGCGTTCCTCCAGTCGACCGATTCAGGACAGGAAGGAGGTAGATCTGAGTATACCTTTGGTGCCTAACGTCTAGCAGAGTGCAGTACTGGATAATAGAGGGGGAGCTAAGGTCGCCAAGCAGATGACCCCCGCACCCCAATGAGCCCTGCTCAATTCCCTCCTGCCCCATCGTGTTGATTTTGTGGGTTACAATGTTAGGTTGGAAGGGAGCAAAAATAGTAAGACAACCGCACAAAGCTGCTTTGGGGTTCCTTGCGACCGTTTAAGTCTTAGTCAAACATACACTTTAAAGAAGGGCTGAGTTTGACAAACTAGTACCCCTGTCTTGTTTCGCTTTCAGCTCTTTCACTGCTTGTTAATGATTAAATCTGCCAAGCGGCTGTTGGCCAGGGAAGAGCGTGTGCAAAGGTCCAGCAGTAAAGAAAGCCAGCAGGGCTGGGAGACACAGGTACTCGGAGTGGCCAGAACCTGGGTTACACAGTGGGGGAGTGGAAAGAGGTGAACACAGACACACGGTGCCAAGTCTGGAAGAGCCTCGTAAGGACCGTCTGGGTCCCCCCCGGGGCAGCAGGGGGTCGCTGAGACACTTGAAACAGGGCAGAGAAGCAGTCAGATGTGTGTCTCGGAAATCTCGTCTCACGTACCGTGTGCAGACCGGACCGACAGGGAGGAGAGGGTGCGAGAGGCAGGGAGGAGGAGCAGCGAGGAGGCTGTGCAGACAACACAGTGGCTCGGACTGCTGTCCTGGCCGCAGGGCCGGAGAGGAGCCGACACTTGCAACAAACATTCAGTAGCAACATCATAAGGACTTAGCCAGGGACCTCACGAGGGGCGTGAGAGAGAGGGAGGGAGGCGTCACAGATGATCCTGAGATTCCTGGCACGGCCAGCCGCTTGGCTGACGGCACCACACGCTAAGAGGGACATGTGGCAGGAGGGGCTGAGGGGGACAGGATTCAGCCTGGAGCAGGCTGACGCCCACGGGACATCCACGAGATGTCCAGAAGGCAGTCGGCCGATCCAGAAAAGCTTATTAGCATTAATAATAATGTGCTCATTAATACATGGAGCATAAGGGAAATCATGGGAAATGATGACATTCTCCCAGGAAAATGTCTAATTCGACCCATGGGTAAGTGCCAGAGTCTGTACAAAGGCGACCATGCCTGAATACCTTACTCTCACAGCTTACCGCGGGCATGTCGCCCCGAGCCAGGGAATGAGGGTGTCTTGGACCAGAAGCTCCACACCACCCGTCCCTATAAGAAAAGTAGCCCCGACGACCCGAACGTCACCATCGGGTCACCATCTGACGGCACCCTGGGATGTCAGTTCCAATACCGTTAGCGTGCTCACCTGTCGACAAGGCTTCCTCCCGAACCTCGTCCTCTCCAGGCTGGTGAATGTTCCAGGATGTTCTGGGAAGCGAGGAGATTTCCTCGGGCGACGCCAGCTTCACCATATCCATGTGACTGCTCTGGATCTGGTACCGTGGGATGAAGCAGGTTTTGCCTTGCCGGAAAATGTCCTGGATGATCTCCTTGGTCTCGACTTCGTCTTGCATGCTCAGGAAGATGGAAATCCTTCTGGACTTTTGATACTGACTGTGGGCCATCACCTAAATGGGAAATGGCAGTCACACTGATTCCCCAAGGTTACACTTTCAAACACCAGTGGCTCCCCCCTTCACGGAGTTCACACTTTCTCCCTTCTCTCTCCGCCTTCTCCAGCTTCTTGCACTCTGCAAACATGAATCACCAACGGAGAGCAGAGTGGCAGAGGGGGCTAGACAGGGCTGCCTCCTGAAGCCCAGGGCTTGGTTCTGAACCCAGCAACCACCTCTCTGACCCCTTGCCATCTTTCTCACACGCCTGCTCCAGCAGGAGTGAGAACTTGTTAGAAAGCCGCTGTCTGTGTGCAGAATCCCAGGCCTGCCCTCCAGCCACCCGTTCCGGCCGCCTTTGGTCACCCCACACGCTGCCCCGAGCATCTCTGCCTTGCTTTAACTCTGAACCTCGGCTCCCACGAGCTTCTTCAGTCCCTGGACTATCAGGCTTGTCTCCCCCTAAATTCTACCCATTTTAGCCAACTCAGGCGCTCACTTCTCCTGACTTCTGCGCAACACTTAAAACACTTACTTATGTATTATCGGGCTGATTACTAACTCTTTCACGAGTCCTAACTGCAGTTTCTAACCAGGCGGTAAGCTCCCGGGAGCAGGTGACATGCCTGTCCTTCTTCAGATCTGTCCACCTCTGTCCCCACCTCCTACAACTCTTCTGTCCAAACAGATGTTACAGTGTTTGCAGAGATGGGAGGTAGGGATCCTGGAGAGGTGGAATCCTTCTAGAAATAAGTGCCCACTTGTGAGAAGGTGGCCCCAGGTGAGAGAATGCCATGGTGCTCAGTTTATTCATGCATCAGGCAGGAGAGGGGCTGAGCTTTGCCAGCCACAGAGCAGGTAATCTTAGAACTGCCCAGACTCAAGTTAGCTCTTAGCTCCCCTTCCTTTTCTGTTCTTCCAAGCTAAGAAGACAAAGCTACCGCAACACTGGCTTATAAACAGGACTGGCAGAAAGAGAGAGATACAGAAAGTCAAGTCACTCCTAACAGAAAGGAGTACACAGAAATTCAGTAGATGGAGCACACCAGACTGTGGCCAAGGGAGGAAGTGAACTCCATCTCCTTGGGAGGTTACAATGCTGTTGGGAGGCCTGAAATAAGGCGAAATGAAAAGAAATGCGACACCCAGACCCTGGGCAGACCCGAGGCTTCTGGCACCCAAGTTAAGTGTCTGTTGTGTCTGTTCTCTTTAAGGAGAATATGAAACATTAAGAGCTGAATAAGCAGCAACAGACATCAGTTAAAATTCAGTGCGAGACTGTGCATACGTATTTATCTTTCTTGCTTCCTGAAATCTCATTTATATGACAGTAAAGGAGCACAAAAAGAGGAAACCATTATAGCACTGAGAACAGGAGAACAGACACTCGGCTAATTTCTATGAGACAGAACGGAGATGGGACAGTATTTCCAGACAAACAGCGGCAGACCCAACACTCAGAGGACGTGACTGTGGGGCAGGCAAAACCCATCCCTCCCAAAGTGACTGCAAAAGACAAAGGAGATCCCCAGGAGCTGTCACACCTTGATTCATAAATATGTACCCACAATAGTTTCAGCAAACATTTTAGAAAGCCAAAACACAAAAGAGAAGGACTAAGGGAGGGCGGGGGTGATCCAGTGGGAAACCAAGATAATTCAGAGAATGGGGAATTTAAAAATTCTAATTAGTTCTCTCAGACAAATTCAAGACAGTTGCATTTATAAAATAACAACAGACGGCTATGGAAAGAAAGCAATCAGAAAACTGAGAAATAATACTTGAAAATTAAAATAAAGAATACCAAAATTTAAAAGTTCAGGAGAAAGCCTTAAAGTAAGAGAAAAAGACAAAGAAATGGGGAAAGTAAAAAAAAAAAAAAATCTTAAAAGACGCAGAAAGTCAATATAGGATTTTCACTATCTGATTCACAGGAATTGCAGAAAGGCACAAAGGAAAAGAAGTAATCAAAGATATAACAAATAAAGATGCCAGTCTTTGTGCTGAGCAGAACAAGGAAAAATATTTTTAAACTTGAAACTCAAACTATCAGTCAAATATGAGGGTAAAGACATTTTCTAATATATAAAGTCTTAAAAGGTTACCCCCACAGATATTTCTAAAGAGAAAAAAAATTACTTGAGAATATACTATCTAGTAAGATGGAAAGAAAGAAGTCCAACCAAGAAGACACTGGGTTGGAGCAGCAGTCCTAACTCAGAAGCAGGGTGGGAGGAAGCCCAGGCTGTGCACTGGGCTGGGGCAGAGGGAGCAGGGTGCTGGAGTGCTCTCAGGAAGAAAATGAATTTATTTAAACACAAAATGAAAAAGAATCTGATAAGATAAAGGCATATTCTTGTTTGGCCAAAAAGGAAAATAAAGGAAATCTGAAACTCCTTGAAAAAAACAGAGCTAAATTAGAAATGTAGACTCCAGATAGGGACAGACTAAAACACGTCATGATTTAGAGCAATTTCAGAGCATAACAAAAGAGAGAGTTCTTCCTAATGGCATTTGAAACATTCTCCGCCTAGCCACACAAATCTAGCAACACAGAATTATATATCCTTTGCTCATACTCATACAACTTGGTTCTACCTATGTAACCTATATAACCAAAATATTGTAAATACGATTTACTTAAATTCCAAATTTCGAAATCAGCCACAGAAAATGCTCGGTAGACTCATTCTAATTATAAAACAGAATACAAATATTGTAAAACTTGACAATATATGAGAATACGGGGGTCGGAAACTGGTGGACAGAAGACAGAGTATAGGGTACTAATTTCCTTATTTAGTCGGGGAGTCAAAATATGGCATAAAGTTGAATTTCTTCACCGTACATCGTTTTTCTGATAAATTTCTAAATTATAGAAAAAGGTGCTGTGTCATTACGAATAAACGTGCCTTTTAAAAAACGCTATTGAGAGAAAGGCATCACTTGGCACTTTTATTGAACGTGCACTATGGCATAACACTGTTCTAATCACAGCACATGGATGTTTCCAGCCATGATCCATTGGTTGGTCATGAAATCAGTGGCAGGTTACAATCAGCGTTTTTAAGTAAAACAGCATATAGTGAAGTTCACTGTATATAGTAAGAATTGTGAAACACTGGGCTGTGAAACATTTCTTCTGTGTGTGTATTTGTAGGGGGTAAAACGTACTGAGTACAGAGGGTCATGGGTCTGCTTTCCAACTTTGCCCTCCCCTCTGATGCCAGCTCTGACTTGTCACCCTGCTCTGCCACTGGTTCTGCATCTGTACAGCCACTATTCCCACCTGGAATTTATGAACTCTATTCTTCTACAGACGGACAAACTGAACGCATCTTTATTTCCCCAGCCATTCCAAAATCTGCTCCAGCTCCTGTGTGCCTCCTGCCTAGTGACTGTGAAACCCCCAGCTCTGAACTATGAAATCACAGAGGGTTCCCCTCCTTTCCAGTACTCTCTGAGCCAGGGTCCGCTGAATCTCAACTGCACAGACTCCCATTTCCCAAAATGCTGCCAATATGCTTTTCCTAAAGGATAGATCGAAAATACGTAGAGGGGCGCCTGACTGGCTCAGTCAGTGAAGCATGCCACTCTCGATCTGGGGGTTGTGAATTCAAGCCCCACTTTGGGTGTGGAGATTACTTAAAAATAAAATCTATTTTTAAAAAAATGTGAAGCCCTGAACTCATCCCTTTATGCACCTGTTTAAACCCTCACAACAGGCCTACGAGGATGACATTACCCCTTTCATGGATAAGGAATCAGACACTCGGACAGCTTAGGAGACCCGGCCCGACCATACATGACTAAAATGCAGTGGAGCCAGATTAGATGCAGCTCTGTGTAGTTCCAAAGGCCGCGTTCACTAGTGTCCTTCCACCTCTTGCCAGAATATTCCTGCACGTGCTCGCCCACGCCATCTTCCCTTCACCTGACAAAATCCATCTTCGACTACAAAGTACATCTCGAACATCTCCCTATGGAGGTTTCTACAGCTTTGGTGGTCATCATGCATCCGACAGAACTGCAGTTCTCTACTCAGCACAAGCTCTCCTCTAGAGCAAGGACCAGGTGTTTTTCATCCCTGCCACCCCGCACACGGCCAGTGTGGACCACAGTGCGCGCTCCCCACGCGCGAGATAACGCGCTAACACCTGAGCACCTGCGAGCGACGCCAGTCTCTTCTGCCTGTCTGCAGGACCCGGGCACCCTGCAGTGCTTCTCACTGAGCTCAATAACTCGGTGCGAACGTGCACACCAACCCTGCCCAGATGCGCGGAAGGGGGGGGGGTGGGCTTGCTTGGCCGAGGTAGCCTATGGGGAGCTTGCCCTTGGGAAATGGGTGGATGACAGAGCGGGAAGGGTGAGGGAGGGATTCTGGCTGCACAGCTCACTGCAGGGACCTCAAGGAAGTCGGCGCCGCTCTGCAGACAGGGCTTGGGCGCCCCTCGGAACCCGCGCAGGGGCGCAGACCCGTCGGGCTGCTCAGAGCGTCCCACCCTCCCCGGCGGCGCGCGAGGGGGCTGGAGCGCTTCTCCGCTCGCGTCCCTGAGGTGACTGTTCTCTCGCTGCGCGTCCACGCTCTCGGGGACTCATAGGGCCCCTCGGGGATCAGTGTCCGCCGCTCAGCCCGCCAGAGCTTCCTGTTCCCACCCTGCTCTCACCTCGGCTGGCTGTCATCCACCTCCACCCTCGCCCTCCTTAGCCGGGACCCCCTCGCCCCGCGCTCCCCCGACAGAAGGACGTGCGCGCCCCCGGAGGCCGCCCGTGGAGAAGCGTGCGCGCGCCCGGAGGAGTCCTCCGGCTCCTGCGGAGGGACGTGCGCGCGCCCGGGAGCGACGTGCGCGCGCCGGGGGCTGCGCCTGCGCAAGTCGCCAACCCAGAGCCGCTTGGCCGTTCCGCGAGCGTGGCGGTCCGCTGAGGTGGCGGTCCTCGCGGTCTCGCACCTTCTGGGCCAAGAGGCGGGACTGGCGCAGCCGCTCCTCGGCGCTCATCGCTCGCAGACGCTGTTTCAGCTCGGCCCGCAGGCTCCGCTTGGCGCTGCTCACGGCCACCGCCGACGCCATCTTTCGGGCGCCGCTCTGTTCGTCCCCGCTTCCGGGTCGTGGGCGCCCCGCCCCCAGCATGCCTCCCGACTGGGACCGGGTTCCCCGCGGCCAGGGGGAGGGTCCAAGGTCGGTAGGGTTCCGGGGGAAGGGTCCGGGGGAGGGGGTAGGGTTCGGGCCCGGTGAGGACCCGGAGGAGGATCCGAGGTCGGAGGGGGACCCCAGGAGGGAGGGTCAGGCCTCGGGGCGGCCCCGGGGAGAGGGGGGAGGGTCGGTGGAGGGGGGCTGTTGTCCAGGCTCCGGGCTCGGTGCGGCCGCGGGGAGGGGGCTTCTCCGCCCTCCCGGGCGGGGAGCGAGTAACCACCTGGCCCTGGCTTCCCGGCCCGCCTGTGGCCCGGCCTGAGCTCGGGGAGGGGGCGCCGTCGGGGCCCCAGCGCTGGCCTAGGTTTCTGTGAGTGAGCTTTGCCCCGTGAGGCGTTGTGTGGAGCCTGGCAGGAGCGCAGGGGCAGGCCGACGAGAAGTACACGGGATACACAGACCTACTGGTTAAAGGGAAAATGAATTTTGGGTTGGGGGGGCAAAAACGCTTTCCTCTCTTTTTCTTTTCCAGTGGGTGGGAGGGAGCCGGTTTATTACTGAGGGACCGGACAGACGGTTGATGGCGGCAGGTGCATTTTGTGTTCACCTCTGGAGAATTCAGGACTCAGAGTAAATGGCCCTGTTTATGACAGGTTCAGGGTCCAGCAGTGTTTTCACTCTGCAATGCCTGGAACTTCCACCTCCTATGAATGCTCTGTTCCTTCTGGAATGAACAATGAGGACGTGGAGACACCAAGTTTTCTTTGTCTTGCAGGGCATTTACCTGGATTGGGAGGAAAGAAGGCCATAATTCAAGGAAATAACTCAGTATGAAGAAAGGCTCTTAAATTCTAGATTTACCCCTCAGACGTTGACACCAGTGACCTGATGAAAAGGTGAGAGGGTTCATTTATTTTACAGATAAAGAGATTGAACTGTAAAATAATTAGAAGTTGAGAAAATTTAATAAGTTTTATGTTAATCAATTTTACTGAAGTTCCTATGGGCAAACAAGCATTAAGGAATAGCCAGGAAAACACTGAAAATGAAAGTCCCCCTGGGGAACTGGCCCTTTTAAATCTTGAAACATACTATAAAACCATTATAATGGTAATAGTATGGCTCTGCCGCACAGGAGAACAGTGGAATAGAACAGAAAGCACAGAAATAGACCTGAAGCCATATGGAAATTTAGTATATGACAAATGTGATATCTCAAATGACTGGGGCTGGCATCATTTTTTTAATAAACGGTCCTAGGAGAACTGGACAGCCATTTTTTACAAGATAAAATTATGTCCGTATTTCACACTATACATAAGAAAAAACTCCAAATGGATTAAGGCTCTAGTGTAAAACCTGAGATTGTAGCAGTGGTAGAGGAGAGGGCAGTTCCGGGAAAGGCGGTAAGAGAAAAGACTGATCAATTTGACTACATACAAGTTTTTTGTAATTTTGCATAGCATAAAAAGCCATACACAGAATTAAAAGACAGCTGACAAACAAGAGGAGATAATTGCAACATAAACCACAAAGAGTTAATTTCTTTTAAAAAGGAACTCTTTAAAAGTTAGGTTACAGGGCAGTTGGGCAAGAAAAATAGGAACAGGCAACCAGACTGGAAAGAAAGAATTAAAACAATCTCTGCAGAGGACATGATCTTATATACAGGAAATCCTGAGGAATCTGTAAAAAAAAAAAACAAAACGATTAGAACTAGTTAACTGGAGCTCAGCAAAATTGCAGGATGTGAGACCAGTCTTCCAGCCTGGCACTATTCATACTACACATATTTCTGGTTCTACAGCAGCTCTTGGCCTTTGGATTCAAATTGGGACCATGGCTCTGGAGATTTTGCTGACCTCCATCATCCCATGAGCCAGTTCTTCATCATAAGTCTTGTTATCAGTAGATACCTCCTATTGGTTCCATCAAGCTCCATACACAGCTGACCCTCAAACAATGTGGGGATTAGTGGCACTGACCCCCACACAGTCAACTCTCCAAAAATTTAACTAATAGCCTACCATTGATGAAAGCTTTACAGAAAACGTAGTTGATGAACACCTAGATTGTTTCTGTGTTATAGACTGTATTCTTACAATAGAGTAAGCTAGAGAAAAGAATGTTATTAAAGTCGTAAGAGAAAATACATTTACTGTACTGGACTGTATTTCTGAAAAAAAGTCTATGTGTAAGTGGACCCATGCAGTTCATGTCTGTGTTGTTTAATGGACAACTATATAGTTACGTATACAACAGGAGATCATATAAACAGGAGATTTATATGTACATCTTATAATGTATATGTTATTGAGTATATATAATAATAGGTGTATATAACGAGATGTAAGGTGTACGTAATAAAACTGTATATACAGATTTCCTACTGATTCACTTTCTCTAGACAACCCTAATACAGATTTTTAAAATACTGCAAAAAGTCTCAAATTTAAAAAAACAAGTTCATTTGCAATAGCATAAAAAAAAATACTTAGAAATAAATTTAACAAGTGTTAGAGTTCTGAAAACTACATGGTGTTGTAGAAAGGAAGAAGACCTGTATAAGTTAAAGGACATGTCATGTTCATGGATTGGAAGACTTAATATTAAGATAGGACTACTCTCTCAGTTGATCTATAGAGTCAGTGCAATACCTGTCAGGTATTGGGTTTTTTGCAGAAATCCACAAACTGACCCTAAAATTTTCATGGAAATGCAAGGAACTCAGAGTAACCGAACAGTCTTGGAAAAAGAACAAGAATGGAAAACTCACACTACTGAACTTCAAAAGTCACTACAAAGCTACAGTAATCAAGACAGTAGGGTCCTGGCGTAAGGATAGAAGGATAGGAAAATGGCATAGCATTGAGAGCCCAGAAATAAACCACGTTCGTGGTCAGTTGATTTTCCTGAAGAGTGCCAAGATGATTCTATAGGAAAAGAATAGTGTTTTCTAACAAACAGTGATGGGATATGGAAAACAGGGAAGTTGGACCCTTACCTAACACCATATTCAAAATTTTACTCAAAATTGGTCAAAGGCCTAAATATAAGTGCTGAAACAAAACTCTTAGAAGAAAACATAGGCATAAATGTTTATCACCTTGGATTAGACAGTGGTTCCTTAGTTATAACACCAAACACACAAGCAACAAAAGAAGAGTAAATTGGACTTCATCAGAATTAAACACATCAGTACGTTAAAGGACACCATCATATATCTGATAAGGGAATTGAACCCAGAATGTATAAAGAACTCTTACAACTCAACAATAAAAGAAGATAATCCAATTTAAAAACGGGCCAAAGACTTAAATATAGACCGGCCTCCACATAAGATACACAAATGGCCAATAAGCATGTGAAAAGATTTCAGCATCATTAGTCATTAGAGAAATGCAAACCAAAACCACGAAGAGATACCACTCACACACACTAATGTGGCTGTAGTCAGAAACACGGAAGGTGAGCATTGGCAAGGAAATGAAGAAAAAACCCTCCTACTCATGGGAACATGAGACACTACAGCACGGATGGGCCCAGTGACAGGCCACACACGAAAACCCACGTATTGTATGGTCCCATTTATATGAAATACCCAGAACAGGCAAATCCATAGAGACAGCAAGTAGATGTGTGGTTGCCTGGGGCTGGGAAGGAGGGGAGTGGAGTACAGGGTTTCCGTCTGGGGCGATGAAAATGTTCTAAAATTAGATTGAGGCGATAGTTGCAAAACACTGTGAATGTACTAAAAACTGCTGAACTGTACATTTTAAAAGGGCGAATTTAATGTCTATTACATCTCCATAAAATAAACAACAGTATAAAAGAAAATCTACATGTATCTGCTCATCTCTGGGGGGAAAAAAACCCCAAATATAATAAACATAAACCAGAAACAAACTTTGGGTCCCCATAGGGAATAGGTGAGGACGGTGGGCGAGTGGGAAGGGAATAGCCATGTGACAAGGGGAGAGTGATGTTTCTTCGACGACACTGGTCCGGGTAGCTCTGCCCTCAGAACCATGCCAGTCTGCATACACATGTGGGCACGTACATACAGCCAGGGTGTGGAAGGAAACCGAAACAATGCAAGCAGGGACAAAACGGGACGTGCTGTACGTGGTTGACACTTACCACAAAGGGTAGAGAAGAGAAGAACCAACTTAGTAACTTCGGAAAACAGCATTTGACTTTCTACTGTAAGACAAGACTAAAACAGCTTTGCACTAATATGGCACTGCAGTTAAGACATTTGTTTTTCATAGGGTTATAAATTAGTAACTGTGAAACTACTTTATCTGTGTTCTAGAATTGAGCAAATAAGTAAATACATTGTAGATAATGAGAGTCCCAGTTTCTCCCCGTCAGGAAAAATAAGTTACAAATAAGGAAGGACTAAAGGTTGGAATGAACCCTGTTGTGTTGCCTTGGAATTGGAAGTGTTGATATAAATTTGTGATTTTAACTATATATACAAATGGATAGCTAGAGAAATAGAGATGTGTGTTGGATACGTATACTTAATGTTTCCTAGTTCTGTTCATGAGAGGACCTAGAAGCAATAACCCTCCATAGCAGTGAAATCTAGTGTCCAGATCTTGGTTTCCAGATGTCATTCTTCAACAAAAAAATAGGGCTTCCAGAGTTGAGGCAGGAGCAAGATGGGCCTGGAATATCTCGTGGTGCCACAGGGTAAGGAAGTAATCCCAGCAGAAGGGAGCGTGTCAGAAGGGGAGCCAGGACCAAAATGGAGTTTGAGCAACAAAATAATAATTTTACTCTATAACCCATGAAATGAAGTAAATATCCATAGTCCACAGTGATTGATAAATGAATAATGATAAATAACAAAAAACCAAGTAGACGAAACTCCTTATCCTATAATTCTAGTTAATAAATATGGAAGGAATGATGGAAATCGAGACTCACCATAGGCACACATTGCACTTACAGTCATTGCAGGCAAGAACTGTTGATGGGGGCTGAAAGCAGCGGGCAAAAGAATAAGAAACAGAACATTTTTGTGGTCTCAGAGTATCTCCCCACAAGATACTTACTTAGTAGATGTTAACATGTGATAAGACACGTGCCCCCGAATATGGTGCACTGAAAATGACACAAATTCGTTCATGTGGTATTCCTTCCTGCCAGAAAAAATCAGGAAAATCTTGAAAACCTCAATCATGAAAAAACATCAAGCCCAAATTGAGAGACATTTGTAAACACCTGACCAGCACTCTTCAGAAGTCTCAAGGTCATGAAAGACCAAGAAACTTAGGGGTTGGAGACGAAGGAGACAGGACAGGACAGTTAAGTACAGCCGGCTGTCCTTGATGGGCTTCGGGACCATAGAAAGGGTGTTAATGGGAAAACTGGTGGGATTCAGGTAAGGCTTGTACACGAGGTGATGGTGTGATAATTGACATTAGTTTCTTTCTTTGGATATCTGTACTATGATCATGTGAGATGTTTTTGGAAGTTAGATGAAGGGTATATGAGAAGTCTGTTTTTGCAACTTTTTCTGTAAGATTAAAATTAGTTCAAAAGAAGAGATTTTAAAAAACTGTTAAGTAAATAAACTTGGTGGACGCATGGAGTGGGAGAGATCATCCTGTGAAAACACTACAAGTTTCAGTTGACCCAAGTGTAAGTCAGTACACAGTTACTAACCGCCTGTTACATCCGGCTCCTAACTGATCTGCCAGCTCGAACTCTCCTACAACCTGGTCTCAGCACTGCCCAACTTAGCTTCCTTAGGAAGAAAACATTCTCATCCTATCACTGTCTCTTAAAAATCCCTTTGGTAAAAACCTGTCATCAGAGGACACCTCTCCTCTCAACTACCTGCGAGGCCCTGTCACTTTCCACTCCCTAGCACAGTGCGTTGTGCTTCCATAGCCCCCTGGGCATGGCTGATTGCAGAGCTGTCCTAATGTGCTCATAGGGACATTTTATTCACCAAATTATTCTAGGAAAGCACCATGTCTATGACTTTTTTTTTTTAAGAGGAAATGCTTTGATAAGGCACTTGGGTGATCGACCGAAAGCTAAAATAAAAAGATCGCCCCAACCTATTGTACATAAGATGGTCAGAGGAGCTTCTGTTGCTTCCGAAAGGGAAGGGGGGAGTCAAATAGAAAGGCCGGGGCGGAGCCAACATAGTCAGTGCCCCTGCACTTGAGGGAAGAGAAAGGGAGAAAAGTCCCTGGAAGCCGCAGCCAGGAAGAGGACCTCTGGAAGCTGTCCAGCAGGGACTTCCTCAGTTGTGTGCTATTGGGTGGTTGACGTAAACCCCCTACCTGTCTCCCGGACAGAATATCCCGTGGTCCTTATTGCAGGGCTGTGTGAGTCGATTCTTGGCGTCAACATAGGACTGCTTAGCATGGTGAGAGGAGAGTGGCCATGTGAACTAGAAGAACACCGTCAACGATGGCTAGCATTTATCGAGGTTGCTTTGCCACGTACTATGCTAAGTTCTTGACACAGAAACTATGACATCAGTATTACTGTGATGTTTTCACAGAACAGGAAATAGGTTTGGACATCATACGTGTCTTGCCCAAGCTTACTACGTAGAAAACTACTACGTGAAAGAAATCAGGATCTCCGAAATCAGTGCTAAACTGCCTCGTCTTGAGTCCCAGCAGTGTTCTGTCCGCCTGCTCTTGTCCCCCCAGTAGGCTGTCAGCCTGGGACCATGTGTAACCGTGGCTGGTATCCTCGGTGCTCCGCACTGGACCCGGGATGGCGTGGCTGCTGGGTGGATATTGGTTAAGTCAGCGAGTAAAGTCTGGGTCAGGAGCAAACTCGGTGGGAAAGCAATTGGTTGAATCTAGTAAAATGTCAAGCTCTGGTGAAAGTCCAGGTTGAGAGAAAAGACCCCTTGTATTCTTCCCTGATCAAACCATAGCTGGAGTACTGACCCGCACTGAGGAGTGACCTGACAAACTAGGGCATATTCAGAAAAGGGTGGCTCTTTCAGCTCTAAGCGGTAGGTAGCCATTCGAGAAATTTAAAAAGAAAACTCATAACGTCACCAAGGAAACCCACTGATTCACATCCATGACGCTGCACTGCTTGCATACCTTCCATTCAACAAACTGTATGGAAATTTGCAAGTGGGCGGGGACGGGCAGGTTCGAAGATGGAATAGTAGCAATGACTAGAGTTTCCATCATCAAAAGTGAAACACACACTGAGTTCATTTACACGCACGCACACCAATACCTGCTACTTTGAGCATGGTCTGTGACCCGACGACATCAGTGCCACCTGGGACCTTGTCAGGCAGGCAGGGTCTCAGGCCCTCCCCAGAATCTCTATTTTTATCTTAACAGATCCCCAAGAGATTTGTATCCATATTAAAGTTCAGGAAACTCTACCACAGATTGGTGTACAAGCCAAGTGTCGGTTTGCAGGAAGAACTAGAACTATCATGCCAGCTCTTACTGCAGTCAGCCTGCCCAGATCCTTCCCTCCGTCTAGACAGATCAGGAGATGTCTGAGGACCCGCCCCTGTCACAAGGAAGTGGCCTCGCAGCTGCAATTCTGAGGTTGAGTAAGCACTAACCAGGCGACAGGGTGGGTGAGAACGGAGACAGGGAGGTGAGAGAGTTTTCTAAGAAGAAACAACTATGTGCAAAGGCCCTAAAGGGAACAACAAGGTCACATTCCAGAGGAATTGAAAGATGGCTGAAAAGGCTCATCAGAGGGAGGCAGGAGATAAGGCTGAGGGGCTGGGTCCGGACCACATGGGGTGGTTTTGATTTGTCTCTTTGTGTTTCAATAAACTTTTCTAAAGACCTAATTTACATAAAGGTTGGAAAGGAAATACAGAGTTCCCATGTGTTCCCCCCACCCCGCGTTAGCACCCGGCATTACCATGGCACACGTGTCCAAGGCATGAAGCCAGCGTCCATACACTGCTGTTAATTAAACCCCAGACTTCATTTGGATTTCTCGAGTTTCCCACTGACGCCTGTGTCTGTCCCAGGTCCCATCCGGACGTCCCATCGTCTTTAGTTTGCTCGTCTTGACTGTGGATTTCTCAGAATTAACTTGTTCTTTGATGACCTTGACGTTTTGAGGAGTACTGGTCAGGTATTTTGTGGAATGTCCCTCAATTTGTGATGGATGTTTTCACGAGGTTATGGGTTTGGGGAAGAAGACTGTAGAGATTAAATGCCCTTTTCATCACACGATACCCAAAGGTACATGCTGTCAGTGTACGTTACCTGTGATTACCAGGCTGAAGTAGTATTGGCCAGGCTTCTCCACTGTAGCTTTGTTTCCTTTCTGCACTCTCTTCTTTGGAAGCAAGTCACTAAGTCCAGTCCACACTCAAGTGGGGAGGAAAAATGACACAGAGTTTGGTGGAAGAATTTGAGTTCCTAAGAGTAATGAAAAGCCACTGAATGAGTTTAAGCAAAGGGGTGACGTTGGATTTACTTTTCAGATGAGGCTGCTGGCTGTACTGAATGTACCAGAGGGCTCAGCGATGCATGAGGGTACACATCCCCTCCAGCAGTGGCCTGGGTGGAAGTAACGGTAGCTTGGATTCGTGTAGGAGTTAAGGAGCTAGAAGGAGAGACGTGGATGGATGAAGAGAGATTTAAGAAGTCAAGTTGCCAGGATTTGGTTAATTTTTGGTTGAAGAACAAGAATAAAGGACAGGAAGGTTCAAGGATGACTCCCAGAAACCTAGTTCATGGTTTGAGCAGCTGGTTGAATATTAACAAGGTTGAAGGCCAAAGGACGGGGTAAACAGGCGAGCAGAGCTGTCCGAGGACTCCCAGTGGAGGCAGCCTAGTGGTCAGACGCCTCTACTGAACTCTGGAGGCATTGTTTTCCTGGCGTCCATGGCTACTCTGGATGGCTCTGTATGCTGGGTAGAACCCTGTAATAAGAAAAGAGCCTTGTCTAGTTCAGTAATGCGTCAACTGTCTTGGGGAAGAGTCCTTGTTTAGTCCAAATCTTTGAGAACACGGTAACAGTTCTGCAGGTACATGCTGCATCTAGGTCAAAGATTATACTTCTGGAAGCATACATGTACCTGCCACAGTAGGGATGCTGCTGCTTAGATCTCTGAATCCCCAGACAACTCTGTGGGCGTGGGGGGGGGGCTCATGATAGAGTCATCGCCATCCGTGTCCCCCCAAGTCTGTTACCTTCGGAAGCCATACTGTATCCCAGGCAGAACTCAGGAGACTGGGAGGGACACAGAGTGTGCCTGGCACAGCAGGGATGAGCTCGGGTTGTTCACAGGGCAGGTGGGCTGTGGAAAGCTTCGTTGTAGGAATAACAGAATAAGAATCCTTGTAAGAATGCTGTAAGAATTCTGGCTTTTACTTGGAGTGAGGTGGAAAGCACCAGAGAGTTTTGAGTAGAGGTTACATTTGTTTGTTTCTGTTTCTGGGAGTGTAGCTGACCCACACTGTACGGTTCGTTTCAGGTGCACAGTATAGTGATTCACCTTCTCTCTACATTACGCTGTGCTCCTCGTGGGTGTGATCCCCGTGTGTCACCACACAACACTGTCACGCTGCCACTGACCGTATTCTCTACACTGCACCTTTCATCCCCGTGACGTCCTCATTCAAGTTCTCACCTTTTAAAGGATCCCTCTAGCTGCGTGTTGGGAAGACGCTGTGGAGGGGCAGGAGACCAGTTAGTGGGTTACTGCGAAATCCAGGCAAGAGGTTTTAGGTGGTGTGGATCAGGGTGGTGGTAATGAGGATGATTACAAATTGCTGACTACTGGGTAGATTTTGGTGATGGAAACAAATAGTACTTCCTGATGGGTTGCATTTGGGGTCTGAGAGAAAAGGAGTCAAAGAGTCTAAAGGATTTGCTGAGCGGATGGAGAGGTGGAGGTGCCATTAACCAAGATGGCGAAGGATGCAGGGGTTACGGATTGAGGGAGTGAGGACAGGTATTGAGATTTCACACGATGGAGTTTGATAACGCTTGTTAAACATCCAGGTAGAAATGTTGGATCAGCGGTTGAACATCTGAGTCTGCAGTTTGGGGAAGAGGTCTGGGCTGCAGGTGTGAACTCGGGGGCCACCAGTGTGTGTGGTTGGCCCTGTAAAGCCAGCTCACTGATAAGCTGCCTGAAGTCTGAGTGTAGGTGTGGGAGAGAGGGAAGCCGAGGACCAGCCAGGGGTGCCTCATTATTCAGGGGTGGGCATTTGGCTGAAGGAGACAAATTCATTGAAGGAGGTGGGAAGAGCGACCAGTGACACGGGAGAACCAAGAGACCCGTGTCCCCGAAGTTCGCTAACAACGTAGAGAGTCATCTGCTGTGCCCGATGTCATCCTGCCAGGAAATCTGAGGACTGGGAATCCATCGTTGACCTTCCTAAGGGGGTGAGAGTCTGATTAACACTAGGGTCCAAGAGGCAATGAGAGGAGAGAGTTTGGAGAGCAAGTATGACTCTATTTTGAGGAATTTTTCTATGAGAGCAGAAAAACAGGGTAGTCACTGAGAAGTTGTGTGTTTGGTTTTGTTTGGTTTTACATTAAGGGAGGCCGAAGCGATATTCTGCAGAGGCAGGACAGAGGGAGGTCTACTCTACGAGTGTAGGGCTTGGCCTCCCAACACATGGGTCCGCAGTCCTAACAGGCGGGGAGGAAAACGCACCAGTACAGGTGCAGCGTGCGCAGCTGGGGCTGGGCGCAGGGCACGTGGGAGCTCTCAGGCCACCCCAGCGGCAGTCAGTGGGAACGAGATCGCGTCAAAGTACCTGTATCTAGATGCAAGTATCCGTAGTAAATCTTCCTATATAGACATTCTTCAGCTGCTCAGATAGCAGAGTTACCAGCCTTGAGCTCTAGAACAGTTTCAGAAAACACTGGTCACGGGTTTGGTTCTCCCGGTTCGCCAGTTAGGTTTACTCTGTTAAGGCAACAAATCATAGCGCTAGGCTCCGGCTGCTGTCTTGAGAATGCTGCCTTCATTCCTAAGGCAGATGACTCAGAGAGAACCCGCCAACACCGTGGCCAGATGATTTACCATGTCATCCTGTGCTGTGGCCCTAATAGCATCCGCCAGCAGAAATAGCCGCACGGAGTCGGCTCGTGTAAGGGAAGGGGTCACGCTCGTGCTCTGTGGAGTTACACAGAGCAGCATTTCCCCGTCAGCAGCTTTGCACCCTCTGCAGAAAGCTTCCAGAGCCAAGAGAGCGATGACCAGTTGAAGTTAGGGCAGTTCCACAGGGAGGAGACGCTTAGAGGGTGACGGGGACCCCCGGCTGGCTCTTGAGGAGGCGTGCCCTCCGGGGGGGAGCCGGCTCTGCCCCGCTGGCCTTCACGCACAGGTCCAGCGTGTGTGGGATGGGGAAGTCGGCATCCAGGCAGTGCCACGGGACCAGGAGGAAGTGGGGCGGGAGGAGGCGGCGCAGGGCGGTCAGGGCCGCGTGGCTTCAGGGCCAGCGTGACCCACCCACCCGGCCCCATGAACTGGGCCGAGTTGCTTCCTGCTTGTAAGCCTGTTGCTGAGATGGGGTAATAGCTACTTCGGGGGACCAAATGAGATTCAAGGCCAGGACTTCTCTGGAGACTCTAGCGCGTGGAGAACAACCAGCAAACCGCCCTCACTCTGCCGTGGTCAGCAGACCTGACGCTCAGCCTCGCCCGGCCTCATGGGCGACACCTTCCCAAGCCAACTCACGTCCATTCTTCGGTTTCTTAAGCAAGGGTTTATTGAGCTCTTACCTGGCTCTGAACCAGACCCTGAGATAGAAAGGTGAGCACACACAGCCAAGGTTCCTGCCCCCCAGGGGCTTGCTGTCTATTGGGAAACAATACACTGATCTACAAATCACACTGATAGAGAACTCTCATTGATAGTGGTGTCGGGGGAGACTGTAATAGGAGAACGTAGCCCCGTCAGGCAAGGCAGCCCTAAAGCAGCGACCTCTGAGCTGAGATCTGGAGGGTGAGTAAGCCCGAGCAGGGGACGAGGTAGAGAAGTGTCCTAAGCAGGGGACAACAGCTGTGGAAGTCTACGGGGGAAGGTGCTGGAAACAGGCCAGCGAGGCTTTGTTGGGGGGGGGAGGGTGGTCGTAGCTGAAAGGCAGGGAGGGCCACCTGTGCAGAGGGCCTGGCAGAGCGTCCACAGGCTTAAGTGTGCAAGCGCAGCGTCCTTGTCCCTGCCCAGGGCCATGAATGGACAGTGCTTCATGATTTTATTTGAGCAGTCAGCATTCCACTGTATTTTTTTTAAGTTTTATTTGTTTTAGAAAGAGTGAGAGTGAGCACGGGGAATTAGGGACCGAGGGAGAGGGACAGACTTGGTGCTGAGCGCAGAGCCTGACGGGGACCACGACCCAAGCCAAAACCAAGAGGCGGACACTTCACCAGCTGAGACACCCAGGCGCCCCGACGGCGTTCCACTTTCCATTAGTATTTGGGATGATGTTATTTCTCTCCTGTTATACTTTTCCTTAGTGTGCCTTGTTTATAATGAGTGTCTATCTTTTTTTTTTTTTTTTAAGATTTTATTTATTTATTCAACAGAGATAGAGACAGCCAGCGAGAGTGGGAACACAAGCAGGGGGAGTGGGAGAGGAAGAAGCAGGCTCATAGCGGAGGAGCCTGATGTGGGGCTCGATCCCAGAACACAAGGATCACGCCCTGAGTCGAAGGCAGACGCCCAACCGCTGTGCCACCCAGGCGCCCCAGAGCTTTTTAAAAATCAACTACATTGAGATGTGGTTTATAATAGAACGCGCCTGTTTTATGTGAGCGCCTCTGTGAATTCTGACAACCGTGTACCACCACAGTGAAGGTGTGCAACACTCTCATCACCCCCAGAAGACCTTTCCTGGTCGGTCCCCCAGCCCCAGGCAGCCCCTCATCTGCTTTCCCCGCCGGCTGTTAGATTTGTCTTCTCTGGTTCCATGTGGAGGACTCAGCACACGATGTCCTCGTCCGTGACCAGCTCCTTTCACTCAGCGTGTGTTTGACATTTGTCCGTCCAGTTGCGCAAGCCAGCACCCCGTGCCCGATTATTGCTGAGTAATAGTCCGTCCTGTGGACGTGCTACAATTTGTGGAAGATTTGGGTTGTTTCCGGGTCTTCCTAACATTATGAATGAAGCTGCTGTGATTAGTGTGCACATGTTTGATTTCTGTTGAGCGGACACCTAGGAGGGGAACCGCTGGGCCCTAGGGTCAGTGCACGTTTAACTTTAGAAGAAACTGTCACACTGTTTTCCAGACGGACAGTTGTACACCGTGTCAGTCGTGCGTGAGCGCGTTCCCGTGGCTCCACGCCTCCCCCAGAGCCTGGTGCTGTCCGACCTTTCCATGGGAGCCATTCGGGAGGCCGTGCGTGGGTCTCATGCTGGTTCTGATGTGCGTTTCCCTGTCATCAGTGGTGTCTAGCACCCTTTCCATGCGTACTTGGCCCATCTGCTTTCCTGGGGTGTATGTTCCAGTCTTTTGCCCGTTTTTAAATTTGGTTGATGGTTGTATTGTTACTGAAATACAAGTATTAATATATTCACGATGCAAGTCCTTTGTCAGATATTAGTGTGGCATGTGTTACGTTCCATTCTGTGCCTTGCCATTTTGAGTTTAACAACTTTATTGGCATACAGTTCTAAATTGCAGTTATTACTCTGTTGTTAACAAGATCGTCGTGGCATAAGAGCCAGGGTTTGGGGGCGCCTGGGTGGCTTAGTCGGTGAAGCATCTGCCTCTTGATTTCCACTCAAGCCCTGGGATTGAGCCCCGTGTTGGGCTCCATGCCCAGCATAGAGCCTGCTTGAGATTCTCTCTCCCCCTCCCGCTCTGTCCCTACACCCCCAACTCATGCTCTCTAGCGCTCTCTTTAAAAAAATCCATGGTTTGTGGTTTCTTGTGCAAATGTATTCCAGGTAGCAGTACCCATACACGCACTTCCCGTCCATTCATGACTCAGCACTTCGTTCTGATTCATGGGAACATGAAGGTAGGACTTCCCCCTTCGAGCAGGGGGCTGGGAGCACGAGGTGAAACAACAGGCTAGAGATGCTCCCTATTCAGACAGACGCAAGCCCCAGGTGGCCCAGGTAGTTGGCTCTCAGATGTGATTTGATAAATCAGCCAAAGTTACGAATGCAAAAAATGTTTCCCTACACTGGACTTGCCCCAGTGTCCTCATCCACATTGTTAAGAATCACGGGGGACGATTAACTACAGAGAACACACTGATGGTCACCGCTGGAGAGGTCGGGGGGTGATGGGGATTAGGGAGTGCACTTGTCATGATGAAATAAAATACAGTGAAATACAGAAACCCTTCAGTTCTCTGGCTCTCTGAAGTCCGCAGCGGCCGTGGGGAGCTCTAGACTGGGGCTGAGAGCGTGTGCGTGAAATCTCTGGGCAGGCTTGTGCAGTAGACCTCTACTTTAGGAAGAGTGATTTCTGAAGGGGTTTCTTCAGATCAGCTAATCACAGGGGAAATGAAGCATGAATCCACTGAAATCCCCTGGGAGAAGGCACAGAGCCTGAGAGCAAGGGGCTCCGGTTTCTTTATTAGCTCAGCTACTCCCTAAGAAAGGTAATGCAAGCCCGGAAGGGACAGAGATCGTGTCCCCGGAGGACGAGGAAGCGTGAGAAAGTCTAGAACAAAGTGTGGAGCTCCTGTCCTGCAGTCAAATTTACGGACCTAAAGTTGGAAGTCAGGATGTAAAAAAAGACATAATTTTCTAATTTATGAACTTTTAAAAAAAGTTCTTATTTGGTGAGGGGAAGTGTAGAGGGAAAGGGAGGGAGAATCCTCAAGCAGACTCCACACTGAGCACACGGACCCTGACTCAGGGCTTGATCTCAAGACCCCAAGATCATGACCTGAGCCAAAACTAAGAGTTTTCCTGGCCCTCATCCTCTCGATACAATACCCGTCCCGTCTTCAGCTTCACCATCTTGCTCGACTCCCAGGCACGACACAAATTACACACTAAAGCAAATATACAATTTATTCATTAAAACGAGAACAAAATTTCCATAACATTGAAACATCAAGTTACATCACCAAAGGTGTTTATTTAGAAGTAGAAGTGAGTGTTGACAACAGTTTTTGCAAGAGTCAAGGAAACTAGCAAGTTTCACAATGGGGAGTGTCCCTGTTGGCCGGTCAGTAGTATTGCTTCAGGAGAGAGAACATTTCACAGATCTTCCCCATAACTTCCAGAAAAGTCAGCCAGCCAGACTTGGGTTCGAACTTCTTTACAAAGCCATCTTCCTATTGGAGAATAAATTTCACAGTTTAAAAATCAGTGGAAACAGTTTAGTGGGATGAAAAGCAAGAAAACTCCCACTTCACTAAAGCAGACAGTTAGACAGTTGGTCTCGTCTGTGCCCGCACCGGTCCCCCCCCCACCAACCCGGTCCATCGGCGCCATCGTTCAGGGGTAGCGCCGTCCAACAGAAACACAGTGCGAACTACAGACAGAAGTTCAAGTTTTTAGTAGCCACATTTTTTTAAAGTAAGAGGAAATAAGTAAAATTAATTTAAAGAATATATTTATCTAAAATATTATTTCAATATATAATCAATATGAAAATTATAGAGCTATTTTGCATCCTTTGTACCAAATCTTTACAATACACTGTGTTTTGCACTTACAGCCCATCTGAAATCAGACTAGCCACATGTCAAGTGTTCAACGACTGCACACTGGACAGCACAGCTCTAGAGGAAAGAAAGTCTCATTTCTTCTCTTTTTCAATTGTCTGGCATTGAACTATGCGTTGATGTTTGTAAACAGAATGAGGGCTCACGATAAAGCCGGACGCAGCCGTGCCTCTGAGCCTCTGAAGAGGTGGGGGTTTCTATTATGATTCATTCTCCTTCTGATCATAGTTTTAAAACAATAGAGTGTGAATGGTACACTGTAATTTTTGACGATAATTATAGAGCATCCTGACTGCCGCGTACCTCTGATATCACCCAGCCTAGTGCCCTCTCTTATTTTGACAAACAAGGAAACTGAGGCCCCAGAGAAAGTGAGTTGCCTGAGGTTACCTAACTTCTTAGCGCCTGGGCCTGGAAGGGAATGCAAAAACCGTTCTTTTCATCCCATGGGCTTCCAAACCACCACCCAAAGGATTAGAAAATTGTTGGAATAAGATTTTTAAGTGTTCACCTAGTACACATTTGGTCTGCCTCAGAGTCCCGATTCTGGGCTGACAAGTGCCTTCAAGCAGTTGCTGGGGCAGGTGACTACATTGGAGAGCGCGCGAAGTTCATCTCTTGGGTAGCCGGAAGAGACCCGCTGGTCCGTGCCCGCCAGCATCTGCCTGAGTGTGGCCAGAGCACTGACACGGTCAGGGGCACTTGCCAGGCAAAGGGTTGCCCAAGAAAGCCGGCTTCTGCCCACATACGTGCAAGTGGAGTCATGCTCCGAGACATGATGTCCTGGCCTAACTGGGGGAACGCTCTCCTTCCTCCTCTCTCTGGACTTACGCACACAGCTCTCGCTCTTGGTACGCGTGCCCCTCACTGCCTCCCTTCCCAGGATTTCTTGAAGCCCATGGTAACAGGGCTTCTGTCAGACGGCTTCTGTTACCACGACCGTGATCACGATCTGTTACGACTGGGCAGTTAACATCTCACATAGGTTCCGCTTCTCCACTACAGACAGCCAACAAAGGGAGAAACCAACAAATACAGCTCTAGGAAGATTAGAGGGTTTAACTATAAAAAGCTGAAGGTAAAAGGAGAGGATTCACAGTAGCTGAAACACGGAGGCAACCCACGCGTCCACCAGCTGATGAACGGGTTCCCCAGACGTGTCCATTCCTGCAGTGGAATGCTAGACAGCCTAAAGAGGGAAGCCGCTCTGACCCCCGCTGCGCTGCGGACGGCCGAGCACTGTTGCTCACTGAAGGAAGCCCGTCGCCGCAAGGCAGATACTGCATAATCCCATTTACGTGAAGTACTCAGAGCAGTCAGAATCGTACAGAGTGGGACGGTGCTTGCCACGATCTGGGGCGCAGGGATGGGGAGCAAGTGCTTGGGACGCAGAGTCCCGCGGACAGATGCTGGTGATGGCTCACAACGGCAGGACTAGTGAACACTGCTGACACGCGCACTTACACACGGTTAAGCTGGTAATGTTGATGTTATGTGTATTTTAACGGAATAAAAAAAGAAAAGAGCTGACTAGGAGAATATGTATGTTTATCATGAAAGAGTTCATTCGGATGTAAGAGAATCCTCATCAAGCCCTTAAGAGTTGAACAGGCAAAGGCTATTGAAAAGGGAAATATAAATCACAAGCAAGCGTACGGGGAAAATGCAACATTACTAGCAATTAAAGAAATTCACATTTTAATACAATCTTACTGCTTTTTAGACCTATTACCTTGACCTTATACTAAGAAAGCCTAAAGCATAAAATTATATCCTGCCTCAAAAATTCAAAGAAAACCAGACCCTCAGAATCGTTTAGCTCTAGGAAGATACCATGGTATTATTCCCACGCCTCTCTAGTGATCATTCACTCAGTTATTCACTCGACAAATATTTCTTGAGCATCGGCTACGTGCCAGGCACTGTTTTAAGCACTGGAAACAGACTGGTGAACTGACCATGCAGGAGCCTGGGCCTCACTAGGCTTGTGACCGAGACATGCAGTCCTGAAGCAGGGCATGGGGCCGAGCACTGGGGGTGCCGCAGAGACGGGGCAGCTGAGGGGACTCCCCCGGGGAGGGCCACAGGGGGCATGTATGCCGCTGGGGGGCAGCTGAGGGAGACCCCCCCCCAAGCTGGGCCACGGTGGGGGGGGGGGCATGCACACTGCTGGGGGAAGGTTGGTTCAGGCAGCGGCAAGAGCCAGTGCAAAGGCCCTGGGGGGGTGGGGAGTGTGCTTAGTTTTCCAGGGAGGCTGGAGCCGAGAGCGCAGGAGGGACTCCTAGGAAATGCGATCCGATGGGGTTTGAGTACAGCAGTCAGGACTTTGTATTCTGTGCTTGCTCCATGGGGAAGGGCTGCCAGGGAGGGTTCCGACCCTCCCAGGACATGGCGGCATGATCTGGCTGCCGGGTAGGGAGCAGGCCAGGGCAGCACGAGGATGGGAGCAGGGACACGGGACAGGCTACGGCCCCGTCAAGAGGGAGATGGGGCCTAGGCGCGCCGGGGGTGCGGTTTCAAAGCTGCTGCCAGCAGGACTCACCGATGAACCTGACGTAGGGTGTTGGGCAGTGGAGTCGAGGGTGATGCCCAAGGTCAGAGAGTGTTCCGGAAGGACCCGCGGGGACGCTCGAGTTCTGTCTCACCTCACTTCATGAAATGATCTTACATCTCAAGTTAACATTCAAGAGAAGCACCGGAAGAATCTGGCCCCGAAATCTAATCCAAGGGTGTGAGGGACTCCTGGAGATTCTGTCACTCACGACGAGCTCTTTGTGCCACCGGGACACGGAGTCACTCACGTACGCGTCTCTACGCGTCCTTTTGTGCAGACCACAGAGCAAGAGGGTCATAAAACAGCAGCAGCAGGCACACGAGAATGACTTGTCTTCACTCTTCCTTGGAAAGTACCAGCTTTCAAAGGGGCTTTCTATGCGCGTGATTTTCAGAATTACGTGTGTAAACCTCTTGAAACTCCCCGCGTACGCTTCACAGTTGTATGGTATCTGACACTGTACAAGGCCCCCTTACAGAACGTCTTCAGCCTTTTAACTCCCCTCTAGGGTAGCTGTTCTTGTCTTCCTTACGTGTTACGTACGTAAGGTAGTTACATATGTCTTGTGTCGTTCTGTGAGGTTCCTGCCCTGACTCAGCGTCACAGCTCTGGTGCTGAGCAACAGCAGGATTCAGCTCTCAGCTCCCATGTTAGTCCATCCAGTCGTTCTGTCAGCCCGTATTTGTGGGGTGCCTTCTGTGCCGTAGGCCCTCTGCCGAGCAGGGGAGGGACCATGGGGCGCTGAGCAGACGCGACGCGTCCTGTTCCCGTGTCACGCTGAGGGCTGAGTGGCCTTTCCACTCCGCTGGCACAGACGCTGGGGGAGAGGGCGCGCACGGCCAGGCTCGGTGGGACAGGAAGCCGGGGGGTGGCCAGCGGTTCCTCTGGGGCACGTCCTCACGGCTGTTAAGGACCACCCTCTACTCACGAACGCTGGAGCCAGCTGAAAAGGTGGCAGCAGCTCTCCTCTCAGACCTGCCGGGGGCCCTCCGCTTGCAGCCCTTCACACTGGCAGAGGGCGGGAGGAGGGACTGTGCACGTGGCAGAGGAAGAGAGAGAGGTGAGAAGCCCCCGATGAAAGAAGACGAGAAGGGAGAGAGGAAGGGAGGGAGGGGAGAAGGGGAAAGAAAGTCACTCACGCTGGTAAGCATGAGAAGGAACACATGGTGAGTGGACCGGTCGCACTACTGATACACTGGTCTTCCTTCTTCCCTCGGGGCCTCTGGTTTCCCTGGGCACTACTGTCTAATTGTAGGGCGCATAGCTTAGGAAGACCAAGTGTGGTTAACCAAGGATGTCCGCAGTACAACCACTACTAATAACCGTAATCCTAAACTTGATACATACTTGCGGAAGCTGTTCTAGGAGCTTCGCATACATGAGTGACTGATTCCATCCAGACAGCAGCCCTAGCCATAGATGGCACTATTGCCCCATTTTACAGACGAGGACCCGAGGCTCGGAGAAGTTTGCTAACTTGTTCACCTCCCAGGGGCACGAGGTGCTGGCACCTGGAATCCAGCCCAGGTCCGTCTGCTTCACAGCCACTGCTCGTAACGTCTGTGCTGCCTCACACAGCGCCTTCTTGACCCAAAGTTCTCATGCTTGAAACTGCATTAAATTAGATATTCTCTGGTCGCATGCCAATTATGCTCTTCCCGCCTTGCATCACAGCCGTGCACTTCTAACTGGGAGCCACTGACAACAAATCTGGGTGGCAGACAGGACAATGGACCTATGCTTCCAGATCTGTCATTTCTGAGCGATTTTCACCGATCTGTAAATTTAGACTCTACAAGAGCAGGCATGTGACTGTGCCATTTGCCCCGAGGTGAACCCTTCCTGTGTCAAGTGCACTCGCTCGAGCAGATGCGTCAGCATCTCTGGGAGGAAGGGCTCACATGGCCGTGCTAGTGTATGCTGACTCAGACCCGCACAGCCACTCCTTCACCGACCACGGAAATGCCACGTCCGAGACCTAAGCTCTTCAGGTGTAAAAGTCAGGTGCTCCCAGGCCTCCTAAACCGAAGGACCCCGTGAAGGCTGAGCGTGCGTGTGGGCACACGTGTGAATCTGTGTGTCACTCACACCTGGGCCACCCCGGGAAGACGAGTCCACGTCTGGAAATTCTCAGAGACAATCCCACACTCCCCACTGAAGACGAGTTCCACGAGCTCTTAGACTGTGTCGTTGAGAAGTTGAGTTTTTAAGAAGCAGTTACCACTGTGAGTGTGACGAGCACCATGTGAGGCAGCGGGGCACAGTCCGCCTGATGGGGGGCTGCGTGGCTCTGCAGGCTAGCACACAGGCCCCTGCACAAGACAAGCGTGGCCTTCAGTGGAAACCTCCACCCGTGGCCAGCAGACCTTCCCACAGCTGACCGGAGGGGAGCTGGGCCCACCACCCCCAGGCTTCGTCCAGCTCCACATCCATGCGAGTCAGGGAGAACAGACGCCCCATCACGACACGGGAAGGGGATGATGGGGGGGACAACACCTAAAACACGACCCCATCGAGTGTTAGAACATTTATAATAACCAGGGGCGCCCGGCTGGCTCGGACGGACAGAGGAGCGTGCGGACTCTTGACCTTGGGGTCGTGAGTTCGAGTCCCAAGTTGGGTATGGAATTTACTAAAAAATAAAATCTTTAAAAAATAAATACGAAATAAAAATAAAACATTTATAATAAGGGAAGGCAGCTATAGTTTTAAAAGACAGTTAACATCCCAGAGGATATCTGCCACATATATAAAAATGTATTTTATATATAAAAATAATATATATAAGTATATTTTTTCATATATAAAAATATGGGAAAATAAAAACATACAAGAAAGAATTGCTACAAATCTATGAGAAAAACACAAAAAGTAGGAAAATGGGCAAAGACTATAAATAGGCAATTCCCCGAGTCCGAATTGTGTGTGGTCAGTAAAGGTGTGGACAGGTGCTCAACCTCATCGGCAACTAAGGGAGAAGGAACTAAAACAAGAGAAGTTGGATAGATTCTCCCAACCCTGTGCAGTGGGGAAATGAGGACAGGTCGGCAGGTGTGGGGGCAACGTCGCAGAGCCTCTCTGGAAGGCGAGGACCTGGTACGTTGAGAAAGGGACCCAGCAATTCCATCTCCCACAGCGGGGCATGAACGGACATGCTCGGGGAAGTGCTGTTTGTGGTGGCAAAGTGGAAATAACCCAGAGCTCCATTAGCCAGAGCCGGCCAGACCCTTGAGAGCATCTACGGACAAGAGTGTATATGTAGGATTCTTTTTTTTTTCCATAGGACTCTTTGAAATATTATATTTTCTTTCTTTTTTTTTTTTTTTAAGAGAGGGAAAGAGAGAGAGAGAAACAGGTGGGGGGAGGGGCCGAGGGAGAGGGAATCCCAAGCAGGCTCCACACTCATTGCTGAGCCCGACATGGGGCTCCATCCCACGACCCTGAGATCATGATCTGAGCCGAAATCAAAAGTCAGACACTTAACCGACTGAGCCACCCAGGCGCCCCCAAAAAATACTATGTATGTTTTCTATTTCCTATGGATATATTCAATAGGAAAGATTTGCACGTAACATGATTGATAACAGTCATAGCTCCCCTCTAGGGAGAGAAGAGGGCTAGGCTTGGGGGTGGGAGGGAGAGGATCCATGGAGACACGAGCGCTTCAAAAAAGTCAGTGTTAAGCGTGTTGGGTCTAAAGACAAGCAGGACCGCCCGGCTGTGAAAAGCCCCTTCTCAGTGACTTCTGACACAGCCCTCTCCACCTCCCACTTTGGGCTTTTTGAGGCTTTAATAATAAAGTGAATTGTTGTTTGGAAATTCCCCAGTAAAGTTTCTTGCTGGTGGTACAGCACATTACTTTTTTATCAACAGGCTTTAACAGCTAAAATTTGCTGTATTAGAAAACCGAAAAAATATCAGTTTGTAAACAATGAACTTGCAAAGACAGTACCTGAGTTTTGCAACATAGTAACAACCCAAATACAACAGCATCTCACACCAGCTCTTTGTTTACTAAACCTACGTCGTCATGACAACCTGGCCAGAGCCCATGCCCACCCGGGCTCCCATGCTGACGCGCGGGCAGTGCACTGGGGAGGTGCCGCGTGGCTCCCTGAATCTCAGCCCCATCGTTGACACTGTTAGGAATAAAAACGGCTAGCACATGTATCTTCCAACTACAGAGCTCTGATTCCCTGGAAATGAGCCAGAAATGTCTTCTTGTTTTAAAAATGAGAAACTTTAAAAATAAGCCACCCAAAGAAAATAGTGGGTTTTTAACAACTAGCAAGAAACTGTCCATCTCTACGTCAAAGGTAAGAGCAGTGAAGAAGGCTCCCATCGTACGTACCCAGCCTCCGTTCTGCCTTATCCACTCTCTCATGTTTGTCGTGATGAACTCCGCCACGAAGTAAGAAATCCTAGAAGCGTCCACATCCGGGGAGATTCGCTCCTGGAGGAGTTTCTTGGTGAGAATCCCTTCGAACGCAAATATGGTCACAATTCTTCCCCAGTTAATGATGCCGTCTTCAAATTCCTTTTCCATGACCTGATTGAATATGGTTCTGGCGGAGTCGACGGACACCACATCGAAACTGTCCAGGCATGGTTTCAAGTTCTTTTCCACCTCCCCCTGCACGGAGGAGGCCACGTCCCGCAGCACCTGGGACGCCCTGCTCGGGGCTGAGCCCGGCTGCGGGATCTGCAGGACGTGCTTCACGTAGTCCTGGGCCAGCGTCAGGGTGTACCCGAACTCGCAGTCTGTCATCTTCCACCCGCCCCGCCGGCCAGCCTGCCGTCTGCTCCGCCACCAGCAGCCGAGGCCAAATGAGGCGAGCGCCGGCGGGGCTGGGGCGGTGACTCATGGGACGCGCGGAGGCCGGTGGAATTTCTGTGTGCATCACTGGACCGGTCCTTCCTCCTCGTCACTCTCGGGCGTGGGCTGTGTGTGAAAGAGAAAGTTGAAAACGTGGAAGAGGAAAATGGTTCAACGAGAGGCCACTTCCTCAAACTGTCAGTGATTAACTCGGGGACTTCAGGGCTGAAGGCAGGACACAGAGAAACCAGAACCAGCCCCCCTCCCGCGGCGGGGGGAGGGCGGTGGGCGGCCCGTGAGCACATCGGGCCGGTCCGCACACAGATATGTGCAGAGTGCCATCCGACCCCGCAGTGCCACTTTTAAGAACTGAAGGCAGTCCCACACGCTCACACACGAGCGGTCACGGCAGCGTTATTCAGTCGCCGAAAGGTAGAAACAGCGCAAAGCCTGGTCGGCAGAGACCCGGCTACCGCGGGCCTGCACGGCTCCTGGGCTGCAGGAGGAAGCGGGCCAGCCAGGGAGGGGTGCCGAGGCCCTGGGGGAACATGCAGCAGGAGCTGTGCGTGTTAGCTCTGAGCCAGCCCACGGAGACCCGCAGACGGCTGGCGCCAGGGGCCGGGGCAGGGGCCTGCTCTTACTAGGAGCTGGTTTTACTGGGGATGAAATGTGTCGGAGCCGCACGGAGGCGGTGGTGGCACGCCACTGTCCCTATACCAGACTCCGAGAATCACTCACGTTGCGATGGGTGATTTTACGTTCTGTGAATGTCACCTGCAGAAAAGGCAGTGGCCCAGCTGAGCTGGGCTAGTGACAACAGGGGATGGAGCTCAGCCGGGGGTGGGGAGGCGGGTGGGGAGCCCCAGAGCCTCACTCAGGGACGCCGCCCTGGGCCCTGCAGCCTTAAGCTGGGGGGGGGGGGG
>NW_024425230.1:25363290-25389879 GCF_017311325.1 Ursus maritimus | reverse complement strand
GGGAGCACCTTCTCCGGCCTTCACCTCCCCATGTACCCTGGAACTTCTGACCCACAGAAAACAAACCCTTCCTTGGAATTCTCGAATCATGTCTGAATCAGAAACACGGGCACCAGAACGGCTCAGAGTCACATGCACAGGTCCCTCGTCCCTTGCTCGCCGTGTGCCCCGCGGCTGTGATGAGACCACATGGACACCCTCGGGGGCTAAGTGAGGTGAGCCCAGAGCCAGAGCCTGGAGCAGGGCCTGGGCCGCCTCCACGCCGTCCTCCCCTCGGGCCTGACAATGAGCCCCAGCCCCTCTCAGGGCATCACTCGGTGAGCACGGTGTGAGGTGAGGGCGAGTCTGTGGTTCACAGAGCGCGGGCAGACGCGGACTTGGCGAAGGGCTGGCTAAGAGGAGCGTTGGCAACGCCAGGCCGGACGGCAGGTCTCCCCGGCAGGGCGCTGGCGGCAGGGCGGGAGGTCCACATCCCCGGCCACAGCTACGGAGCCAGCCTTGCTAACAGACGGGACGGGCTGGGAGCCCCGCAGGGGTGAATCCACGCTCTCTCCAGCCACGTATGGAGTGACTTGGATTCCGTCATTCAGTGTCCACGACTACGAACAGGAAACACAATTCGCGTACAAGGTGCGTTTCTGAGCCCGCACACGAGGACCAGAGGGGGAGGGAGCACCCTGGGGTTTGTGGTGGCCCTGGAGACGCCCGTCAGGCCTCCCGCTTCAGGAACGCCACGACAGAGAGCCCTGCGGCTGCGCCCTGAGTCCCCCCCGCCCCCCGCAGTGGGGCCACACTTCCCACCACGGCCCGTCAACGGCTGAGCAAGGCAGCGGCCGCACGGAGACCGGCCTACAGGTCAGCCTCCTTGGGAGGGCAGCTGGGGTTCCATGACTCGCTAGCAGCGCTGGGGACGCTTTCTGACACTGGGCCACAGCTCTCCCTACAGCCCTCCCTCCGCCACCCACGGGGGTCCTCCGTGCTCCCAGCCTCTCCCCCTGCCTCTCCCTGCTCCCAGCGAGTCTCTGAAACACCTGACCCCCCCGATGCTGGAGTCCTGAACTGGCAGGGGGCCCACACGGAACACAGGAGTGCACTGCACACATGCGCTGGGGCCTCTGTCCCCAGGGAGAGTCCTCCCAGGCCCGCTCTGGCGACGTCTGCTTGCCTGTAGGAGCACGGAGACAACAGCAGGCGCCTTCTTGCCTCGGACACCGATGGGCATCAGAAGAACCAGGGATGGGATGTTTTAATCCTCTCCCCAGTGGCGATGAGCCTTCCTGGAGAAATGGTGTAAGCATGTGGCTTCAAAGCTGTAATTGGGCACTCCACAGTCAGGGGACACGGTTCTCTCTTGCTAGGGCCCGAGCCTGCCCCTGGGGGAGGCTATCCTGGATCTGGGAATAAATGAGGGGGACTTCTCTTCACAACTCCCGCCAAGCACATTTAGGCCTCTATCTTCCTGGTCTGGATCCACAATGGTGTTGCTGTAGAAACTCTTAAATATTGTAGTCTGCTGTAATTTATTTCAGAGTTTCCAGTCACTTTTCAAGAATAGGTGGCAGAGAGAAAGACAAAGTCTTTACCAAAAAGAATGATCTCTTTGTATGAAAAGTGCAGTGACTGAAGGGGTGTGTGGTGGGGGGAGGGGGTGTGTGGGACAGGGACACGGGGCCGGCCACGCACAGGTTGTGAGCATGGGGCAGGGGCTCGCGACCGGCCACGGCCCAGGTGTGAACACAAAGGAAGGTGTCCTTTCTCAGTGTCACCACGGCTGGGTCTGCATTCACCACGGGCCAGCGTTCAGGACGTTTCCCCATCCCGAGCTGCTCTGTGCACATAGGGAATTCTGTACGCAATTAGGGCTCCACCCCGATACACTCGGAGGGTGTCAACCCGAGCGGATGGGGTCTGGAACCATCCGTGGACAGTGTTCGGGGCTCGAGATACAAACGTCTGCCCCTAGAGAACTTTCTGTCTAGGAGACACGGTGCCGTATCAGAGGCAGACAAAGAAACTGCAGGGGGGTAATCAGAGGCAGTGTCTGCAGTGTAGCTTCCAGTACGGGGGCCCCTCCTGGAGCCCCTCCTGAGGCCACGCACAATGAGGAGGTGCCGGGAGAGGACAGATGACTTCCTAAATCTGTCCGCGCCACACGTACAGCACCCGTGGCCTGACCAAGGTTTTCCCTGTATGCATCCTGTCCAGAAGCTTCTACTGAAGAAGCAGGAGGCTTGGCCAGGGCTGAGGGAAGTGCCAGTGTTTGAGAAAAACGACCGGAACAGTGTGAGTCGTCTTAATGAACCGCCTGTCCCGTTTGCGCGGTGGGTGAGGCTGCGCTATGGCCAGCATGACCACATTCCTGCACGTGGATGACCTCACACCTACTCGTTGTGTTCACGTGAGTCTGCACATCCGTCCACGGATGGTCCACTTATCTATTACGTTCCACCAAAGCAGCCCCCGAATCTCGGTGGCCTGAGCAACATATTTGCTCCTGGACGTGGGAGGCGGGCAGGGCTCGAGCGCGGGGACTGCTCTCTGCTCCTCGATACCCGGGCTGCAGGCTCGGGCTTGTCCTACGTGGGCTCCCCAGCTCAGATGTCCCACATGGTGGCTCCAGGTCCCAAGAGCAGGTGTTCGGCGACAGATGCAGACCTACGAAGGGCCTTTCCTAACCCAGCCGAGAGCTCAGAGGGCACGGTTTCTACCCTCCGGTACCGGTACCACAAGCCCGCGGCAGTTCACGGAGGGAAAGCACACACCGCTTTTATTGAGAAGATGAGTGTCAGAGAAGCTGCAGCCAGGCCTTATGTAGGCTCTCAGACTGCCGCCGCAGGCCACACACACTCGTACCAGCTGCTCAGTGCGAGCCTCGCACCCCGAGGGGCGGTGGGGCAGAGAGGCCGCTCTAAGGCTGGAGGGACCCGGGACATGCTTGGGAGCCATCCTGCCCAGCTGTGCTCCCACCAGGCTACCGCAGGGCTGAGAACCCTTTGGAGACAAGAGCGCCTGGAGAGGAGCTCCTCTTACCCCCCTCCCGACAGTGGGGAGCTCAGTGGGTCCTTCGTCCCCCTCCTGCTCCAGCACAGTTCAGTGGGGAACGGAGTGGGGGGCCTGAAACTCCCTGGCTGCTGAGCGGCCGGGCGAATCCAAGCTCCAGGACCAGGGTCCCAGGTGTGTGACCTCACAGAGAGGCTGCTGAGGTCAACTTCTCTTTTTCCCAGAGGCGGAACTTGGGTGGGAAACTGCTGGGCTTTTCGGTGCTTCGCAGGAGGCCGCTCAGGGGAACCCCCAGCCCCAGCTTACTCTGGCTGTGGCTGCTTCCCCTTCCAAGGCCGTGGCCAGGGCAGACCGTCCACAGACAGTGGGCTTCAGTGGTGACACCATGGGACACAACGGGGAGTGGGATATGCACGAGAGGATGCCTGCGCGCCCCCTGTCCTCTCCCGCGGTCCACTGGGGCCAAGCCTCAACAGTCAGGACACAACGTAGGCAAGTCCACTCCCGTCGGGAAAAGCCGGTGACCAGTGTGACACGGCTCCTGGTGGGAGCTTGGTTTCCATCCAAGAAGACTAATTTCCAGGAAATCCTAGGAGCAAAATAAGCAGGTGGGATTCCCCCCAAGTCTCCTGCTGTACTTGGGAGCGAGGCCTCAGTGGGTTCGGGAGGGAGACCGTCATTCTGACACAAGCCTGAGAGGCAGGGAGGGAAGAAGGGGTGTCGACAGATGCGGCTTAGTTTTAACTAAGGTTGCAGAGGCCACGGGGGGGATGGAGGAGGAGAGAGGGGGGAAAGCCAGGGGGAAGTTAAAATTATGAATGGTCCCACATGAGACAGAATGCCTGAGTCCCCCCTGGAACGCCGTGCTAGTTTGTCCCTCACGCCTGTACTGCAGCTGCTCACTCCGACCGGCCTCCTTACCCTCTGAATCTCATCTGATACCCGCTGCCCACCCTGTTCACAGCTCAGGACCCTCCAAGGGCTTCCTGTGGCCTAAGACGAGGAGCCCAACTCCTAAAGGGACCTTGTGCTCTGGCTTGACCTCCTTAGTCAACTAACTTCACTGCACTCCAGCCCCTGCCCTGAGCGTGGGGCGCTGTCCTGGCTCCCTGCCTGTGGCTCAGCAACCCCATCTTCAGGGCCCACTGCAGCGAAGCCTCCCGACCCCCCGCCAGGACGAATCCATGCGCGTGCGCCCCCACCGGCCGTGCACAACAGCGTGTCTCCCGGCAGGTCTCCTACAGCGGCGTGTGTGCCTGTGCTGGGCTCTGGGCGGGCAGCTCCCCCAGGAAAAGGGCTGTCCCGCTCACCGGGGATCCTTCCAGAGGGCGCCCGCAGTGCCGGGCGCACGCGGCGCACCCTGGATGCTGACTGGGCTCTGCTCCTACCTTTGCACTGCCGAGTATTTGACAAATGACCTGGATCACAATCGGACTGAGTGTGTGGCTGAAGCTAGATTAGTTCCTCTGTACACCTTTACTCAGCAACACGAGAAAGCACATTGTTCTTTTCTTTCCCCAAATGTCAGCTTGGGGGAAGTACAAGAGAAAAGCCTATTTGAATGGGACCTTCAAGTGATTTTGGCAGAAGGGCTCGGACTTTCCCTGCCCTACACGGAATGGCAGGACCTACAGCACAGATGAAGGAAGCAGAAGTGTGTGCGGTGATAGCGAACGAAACCGGGCCCCCTTCCCCCTCCCCCGTGAGGGCGGCTCTCCGTGGCAAGGATTCAGAATGCCCCAAAGAGCAAAGTACAGCCAGCCAGCAGCCGCTCACTTGGCGGGATGCCCCACAGACCTCACAGCGCACCTGCTACAGGCCTTGCCCCACGCTGCGTCCAGGGGCCTGTGTCGGGAGCGCCGAGCTCACCGTGTAACGGAGCCTCACAAACCACCAGGAACTTCAGCTGTTGGACGCCAGGAACCATAGGCCACTCGGCCGGGCTGGGGGCCGGGGCTCAGAGAGGAGGCTCCTGCCGGCCCAGCGCACCCACCTGAACACACCCAGGTGGGAGCACGGAGATGCTTTCCGGCAAAGCTGAATCCCAAACTCAAAGCCACGAGGAGAGAAGACCACACTGGGGCTCGCCGCAGCTGGGGAACTCTGAGTGCACTGAGAAGGAAGAGGGAGCCTGGGAGGGTTTAGGCGGGAGAGTGACGTGGTCAGATCCGCACTCTGGGAAGGTGAGCCGGACAGGACCCCCTCTACAGGACCAACGACGGAGGACACAGGGATAACAAAGATTTTTAATCAATGTTATTGAGTTATAATTTCCAAATATAAAAATCCATCCACTTAAAGGGCCCACTTCACGCATTCAGACAAGTGTCTGAACACCCCTGTCAACGTATGAAGCATTTCGAGCACCCCAAAACGTTTCTGCGTGCCCCTTTCTCTCAGTCCCATCACCCTCCCAGCCACAGGCAACGGTCTACTGGACAAAGGATTCATGTTTCCTAAAATCATCAACAGGAAACCAACCACGCACACTCTTGTCCCTTCCGTTGCTCCGCTCAGTGGTCTCGAGTCTCGTGTGCTGCTGAGCAGATGGACACGTGGCTCCTTTTGTTGCCAAGCAGCTCTCCCGTTGCTGGATATACCACGATGTGTCGTCCAGTCTCCTCCTGACAGCTTCTGGCCGTTACGAGTGAAGCTGCGAGAAACTTTCCCATACAGATTTCTTTAGTGAACCTACGTGCCCATTCCTCCTAGGAAGACATCTGGGAGTAGGACTGTGGGTCCTATGAGAAGTGGCTTATTTTGTTTTTTTTATTTTTTTTAAGAAGAAGCTCCACTTCATCAGAAACCGCCACAGTGAGGGGCGCCTGGGTGCCTCAGTCATTAAGTGTCTGCTTTCGGCTCAGGTCATGATCTCAGGGTCCTGGGATCGAGTCCCACGTCGGACTCCCTGCTCAGTGGGGAGCCTGCTTCTCCCTCTGCCTCTGCCCCTGCTTGTGCTCACTGTCTGTCTCTGACAAATAAATAAACCTAAAAAAAAGGAAAGAAGAAGAAACTGATCCAGCGTTTTCCGAAGCGACTGCGCCGCAGTCCCTGAGGCCCGGGCCTCCCGCCTCCTTGCCGGCATTTGGTGTGGCTCGTCTTTTTCACGTTACCATCTCGGTGGCTGTGGAGTGACGTCTCATTGTGGTTTCAATGTGTGCCTTCACGACTAATAACACTGAGCGCCTCTTTGTCTGTTCGTTGGCCATTTGTGTATCTTCTTTCCGTGAAGCATCCGTTCAAAGCTTGTGTCCATTTCCTAAAAACTCGAGTTATTCTTTTTACCGAGTTGAGCCGTTCTTTATGGGTTCTGGAAACTCACAGCAGCGTGTGAGGCCCAGCTGACGCGGCCTGAGCCAGGGTCACAGAGGGGCCGATGAGGGGCAGCCTTGCAGGATTGGCTGGAGGACAGGGGCCCATCGGTGGCTCAGAAGGGGCGACGGGGAAAACTAGAAGAGCACATGTGCCCATTCGAGGCCTGAAGAGTCTGTGACGGTGAGGCTCGGACAAGAAGCTGTCCCCGCCGTCCCAGGTCACATTCACTGCACAATCAACTCCCCCCAAAGCCGGCGCAATGCTCTGCTCGTCACTCAGCCGCACGCCCACCGCTTTAGGGCATGCGGGGCAGACCGGTGAGCCGATTCTGCGTCCATGCCAGGTCCGCGGTCAGCTGGGACAGCTCTGCTCCCCTCGTCTCTCTCTGGGGGGACAGTGGCCTAGGTCAGCCTCCTCCTGGCAAGGCTGAAGCACAAGGGTGTGAGCCCAACACGGAAACTCGCCTCAAGCCCCCCAGTGGGAGGGGAGTGAGTATCTGCCTAATAATCCAGACTGCGATGCCCGCTATGCGGAGAGCCTCCCTGGGTAAAGAAAGGGTGGATCTTTCCTGACCTGGTTTTGTAGAATCATGTTTTCTTCTGTCGGCCAGCACTTTCCCTCCTTTCTGAGAAATCTTCCACCCCGCAGCCCCAATCGCATGGTTCCATCTGGAGGTACGAGGTCTGCCACGAACCCTCCTGACCCCTGAATTCAGCTGACAGATCTAGGGGTTGGCCTCTGACCTTAGCAGAGCCAACTAGAGCCCCGCCGCCCCCGGGCTTGAAGTCTTGAGACACTGAGGATGATGGAGCCCTCGCCAGCACGCAGGGTCTGGAGACAGCGTCCCAGGGCTGCAGGGGCTGCGTCGCTTTGGAGAGGAAGTGGGCAAAAATGAAGGAAACCCACACGCGGAGAGAGGGTCCTCGTTGCCCGGAAGCCCATGGGTGCAGCTGCTCCATCCCGTGCGTAGGTGCCTAAGACGCCTCCGAGGCTTCTCACACACTCTTCTCAAAGTTAGATCTTGTGGCTCCTGACTAACGGGCTTCAAGCAAACGTGTCTCCCCATCACGGTGCCATCAGGAGAGCTCAGGCGTTGGCTTTACCGAGAACATTCTCGAGAGAAGTCAGGAGACAAGTTCCCTGAGAAAGAGACGTGGTTTGCGCAGTAGAGCACGGTGAGTGCTGCTGGCCCGAGCTGGACGCGCAGCGGGCGTTTCTCCCTCCCCTGCGTGGGGTGGTCATCCCCTGACCTCTGTTGTTCTGGGCGAGGGGACTGCACGTTCCGGGGGAACAAGTCCACGTGGTCCGGGCAGGACCGTCTTGGCAGCCCCTGCCCAGCAAAGCCACTGGGTCCTTCCCGGCCTGCCCCACACAGCTCCCGAGGTCATCCGCACAATCGCCAGACCAGCAAACTCCGCCCTCACCTGGATCCTTCCCACCCACAAGATGAACGTCTGGGAATTCCTTTCATCTCAAAAAACAAGAAAAGAAAAAAAAAAAAAAAAAACTACGTCCCCTTGACGCCCACCTACCCGTATTCACCTCCACATTTTTCTGCTCCTCCAAAGACTTTTCTATACTTTCTGTCCCCATTCCTTCCCACCCCACTTTCCCTTGAACCCACTCCAATTAGTTTATCCTCACCGCTCCACCAAAACTGTCCTTGTCCAGACATGACCTTCTGAACTCCAGCCAGTGGGGAGGTGGGGGACGTCAGAGAAACTTCCGGACTCTGTCTCTGACTCCCGCCCCTGCAGATATGGCAGGTGTGCCCGTGGTTGATCTAAACGTGCGGAACGTGTGTGTATCTCCAGCATGCCCTTCCCTGAGCCCTAGACTCGTAGGGCCACCTGCCTGCCTGGCCTCTGCAGCCAGATATGGAACGGGCATCTCAGACTTAACACGTCCAAACTGAACTTTCTATTTCCCAAGTGCCCCCCCCCTCCCCCAGTGTCCCCATCTCAGGAAATGGCAGCACCCTCCACCAAGCCCAGAGCCAGGGGCCATGCCTGTCCTCTCTGTTTCTCGATTACTCCACGTCCACCCAACGGCATGTCCGGACCACTCTGCCTCCAAGCCGTGTCCCCAACCCGACCGCTTCTCTCCGAGCCCCACACCCGTCACCTGCTGCCTGAAAATGCACGGCCCCCCAACTCAGCTTCTCAGGACCGCCAGTCCCCTCCACTTACTCTGCCCACACCCTGCTCACTGCTGTCACCCGAACACCGGCCGTGGCAGGCCACCTGAGTCCCTTGCAGGGGCTTGGCCGGGCGGGCGAGGAGCGAGACCAAGGGGGTCCTCCAACAGCGTTCCAAGTCCATTAAAACCACAGCAGCTGCCATGGCGTGGAAGAGGCGCCACTCCCGAGGGACGTTGCGGCTGTGGCGCCTGAATCCCACCCGCGCCACGCCACGTGCCACAGCGCCCAGAAAGCTGGGCTCCCTCCTGGACACTCGAGAAGGTAGTGCTCTCCGGGGACAGTCGGCACCGGAACGTCTCTAGGAGAGTCTGCAGGCCTGGCGGAGGGCGGAGAAGCTACTCAGGGAGGGCGGGCCCGGCCTCTGTGGCAGTGGAGGGGACCTCGCCGTGCTTTCCCGCTGAGCCCCGCGGCAGAGGGGAGCGGCTCCTGCCCTCACGCTTTCCAGCCGGGATGAGGTTCGCACTGCGGCCTGGCCCGCCTCATTTACCTGCTTTACAAACCCTCGGAGTCAACAGTAGATGAAATAATCATCGGGGCCTGTGAGTTAGAACAAGAGTTCCTGACCAAGGCCGGGCCTGCGGGTTTCCCGGGATGAGCCACACGTCCGGGAGCCTGCCGTGGACTCTGCAGCAGACAGACTCACACTGGAACCGGCTTTGACGCGGGTTTTGGTGCAGGAAGTCCACTCGACTTTTGTGTGTATGTAGGTGAGATGAAGCGGACAGCACGTGACATTTACCATCTGACCATTTGTAACTGTGCAGCTCGCCGCGTTGAGCTCACTCACACTGCTGGGCATCCACCCCCACCATCCACCTCCAGAATGTTCTCATCCTCCTGGACAGGAACCCCGGGCCGCACAGGGAGATCTCCCCCCGCACCCCTTGCGCCCCCCTGCCGCCCCCAGGCCCTGGCCACCAGCACGGTACTTCCTGTCCCCATGACCGGGACTGCCCCTAATACCCCTCCTGTAAGTGGAACCATGGTGGGTCTCACCCAGCGCACCATCCTCAAGCTCCATCCTGTCACCCGGGTCAGAATCTCTTTCCTTTTTAAGGCTAAACAAGAATTCATCATGTGCACAGGCCACATTTCCTTTACCCACTCGCTGGTCAACGGACGTTGGGCTTGCCTCCACCTGCTGGCCGCCGCGAATAGAGCCGCCGTGAACTTGAGTGTGCGAGTCCCTGCTCTCCTCCTGCACACGCACGCCAGAGCGGAGCGGCTGGGTCACACCCAGCTGACTTTGAGAAGAACACCCCGCTGCAAGGGACGACGCTCTGGACAGGAGGGAGGAAGAGCGGACAGCCGGTAAGGTCTCACCCCAGCAAATAATCGGAGACGTGCTTGCACCTTGCTGACTCCTCCCCGTGCACTCACACACACACTCACTCCCATGCACAGTTGCACGCTCACCCGCGCACACGCCCGCAGAACACACTCACGCTCACACACACGCACACACATACACTCGCGCACGCACAGCTACCGTACATGTGCTGGAAGCCAGGCCCTGCCTCCACTGTGACAGGAAAACCCCCGTGACAGGCGCCTCCGAGGGCGCCCGCGCGTCCTGGTGCCGCCCGGGGCAGGAGCACACAGCAGGCAAATGCCAGATTGTCTGGAAGCTCTGGGAGCGGAGGTGTGGGCTGTGTGGGCCTTTCACAGCTCTCTGAGTTTTGGTGACTTTTCTGTAACCGTTGTATCAACGACCTTGGTTGTGAGGGGGAGACCCCAGCGCATCTGATGGCCCCTCACACCGAGAAGGAGGTTCCCGACGACCGCGGGGCAGACGCCCACCTCAGTCAGGGCCTGGCTCCGCTCGCCCCCTTCACGCGAGGGCCCGAGCCCGGAGCTGCCTCCTGCCGCTGGCTCTGCTCACGGCCCAGGACACTTGGAAGGCCACACACCCGGGACGTAGAGCACACGCGGACGTGGTAGCTTGCGGGACGATGTGGGCAGGGCTGGCCTGGCGGTCTCAGTCCCCGGAGAGGGTCCTCGCTTTACCCCACATGTCTCCCAGCCCCTCAAGACGCACTGCCATCAGGCTGTAGGCCCCGCCTGCGTCCCTCGCTCTGCCTGCGTCACCTGCAGCCACACCAGGAAGAGGTCCCCGCGTGGAGGGGAAGTCCCTGCGCCCTGGCCTGAGTCAGGACTCTCCTCCGTGTCGGCAGTGACCGGATCTTTAAAGGACACCAGATTTCCACGCTTCACAAAGCCACCGTCTTTGTGGTTCCTCCCCTTCGGTGGAGACTGCAGCTGACGCTTGGGGACCAGGCTGGAGCGCACCCCAGCTCCCAGCAGGGATACGGCGCGGCAGATGGAGAGGCCCCAGGGCTGGAGAACACGTTCCGTGACCCGGACGCGGGTCCTGGCTCCCACTGACTTCGCGCCCTCTGCCTTTGGGAATTTCCCGTAGGCTTGACCATCATGATACCCGCCGTTCTCAACGGTGGCCCCACACGCGGGCGTCTTGCAAAGTGGACAGCTCCTTGTCACTGCAAGCTGCTTCCCCACGCTCTGAGGGCTTCGGGATCGTTCCCCCTTCTCAGCCGGCTGCGCTGCCGCGCTCAGGGCTCCTCACGGCCCACGGCGGAAGAGTCCGGGCCCTGGGAGATCCGCGGCCCAGTTTCCAGCCAGGCTCAAAATCAGGCTTCCTGGACCCATTTTCCTGTCCGGGCCTCCACCTTTCCACCTGTAACCTAAAAAAAAAATGGACCAGGGGCGCCTGGGGGGCTCAGTCAGTTGAGCGACCGCCTTCGGCTCAGGCCATGATCCCAGGACCCGGCCCGGCCCTCCGCTCAGCAGGGAGCCTGCTGCTCCCTCTGCTTCTGTTTGTGCTCTCTCACGATCGCTCACTCCCTCTCTCAAGTAAAGAAATAAATAAAAATCTAAAAAAATGGACCAGAGTGTTTCTACATTTTCTCCCACTCCCCAAATTCTTTGATCCTCATCTGAGATCTTCGCAGGGCTCACTAGTCTCCTGAAATAAACGAGGGCTGCTTCCCTAGCAAGAGGAGCGCGGCTGCGAGGACGACGGAGCCAGACGAGCAAATGGAGGCCGCGACGGGACGAGGGGCACGGGGCCGGCCACGCCGCCCCATCTTGCACGTACTAAAATTCTTCTGTGGTAAAAACGGTTTCGTTTTAAGAATAGAAGCTCCAAGAGTGCCTGGGGGCTCAGAGAAGCGCCTGCCTTCGGCTCAGGTCACGATCCCGGGGTCCTGAGATCGAGTCCCGTTTTGGGCTCCCTGCTCAGCGGGGGTCTGCTTCTCCCTCTGCTGCTCCCCCTGCTTGTGCTCTCTCGCCCTCTCAAATATAAATAGAATCTTTAAAAAAATGAAATAAAAAACAAAAAGACCAGAAAGTGTGTTCGTGACCTTGTTTCCAGGGCCCTTGAGAAGCAGCCGTTCTAATAAAGGTGACTTCCGAAGGAAACTCCCCTCCTCTGTCACCCTTGAAGCCCCCACCTCCACCCGGGGGCCTCAGACGGCTTTACCGGCCCCACCGCTCCGGCATTAGATGAGCTCGGAAGGACGGGGGTTCCCAGAATCTTCTATTCCCACTTCCCATTTCTCAAGTCATTTGAGCTAACACATATGTGAGGAGAAATGTCACAGGGCAAAACTCAAACTCTCAGGGCTTGAAGGGGGGAAAGCCCCGTTCCCGGAGCTGAGCCCCTGTTTCGGGACCGTGGTCCAGGTATGGAGGAGTGAGTGGTCAGAGGGGCATCCCCCTATCTCATGATGGACTGTGGTCCTCTAGCCCTCTGGACGCACTGAGGAAGTGCAGTGGTTTGGAGGCTCGCCGGGGAGCTGCTCGCAATGCAGGCCCACCTGCCCAGGGTGCCCTCAGCCAGAGGGACCTTGGGGCCAACTGGATGGACACAGGCGCAGCTCTCCAGGGGAGATGCCTGACCGCTTCTCCAGGAGTAGAGGGGCTGACAGGGTTACAGGGACTCAGACTCACCCCCAAACAGAGCGGGGCATCCCAGCCCCCCACCCTCTCTGGCCCTGTCCCCTCCCCCTCCCGCCAGCCCAGCCAGGGCGGCAAGGCCCAGCCCTCCGGCGCCTGCCCACACCGGTGACCATGCATCTACCCTGAGGGGCTGACCAGGTCTTCACAGCCGGCACAGGGGCCCCAGGAGGGCCACCTCCCAACCACATGACTGCTGGCGGGCTGCCTGGCCTTCCCAGGCTCTCCAGATGGCTCGCGCGGGCAGAAAGGCCTCTGGGGTCCGTGGCAGCCAAAGTGCCAGCTCGGGTTTTATCACATTTCCCCAACTGTGTGTCTGAAGCAAAACAGCGAAGCACTCCGGCCTGAAGATGGGGGTTTTTAACCGGCCCAGGAAGAGGGCACCCGTCCCCGGAGAAGGACCGCATGCCTACCGCGAGCCTCGCGCCTCACACAGGGACTTGCACAGAGCCGGGTGCTGGTGGCAGAGAAAATCAGACCAGCCCCGGCCCCGGGGAGTCCCCAGGCTGGAATAAGCAGCAACGGGACAGACAGAGAAGCCGTCGTGAAACAACACAGACAGCAGGACGCATCCAGGAGGAACCTAAGGTGGTAGGAGGCCGTTTGAGGGGAAAACGCGTATTTACAGAACATCTCCTCTGTGCCAGGAATTGTGCTGCAAACCTCACCTCACCCGAAACTCCGTGTCACGGAGGAGGAGTCTGCCGCCCAGGACGCGACGGGTCACACACCACACAGCAGAGCCGGGATTAAACTCCAGGACTGTCTCACTCCCAAACACATCCAGGAGATGCTGCTTGGACATCTTTACAGTTCCCACGTGGACAGCAGCCAACGCAAGCATGTGTTAGGTCTGTTCTGTTCACGGTGACGCACAGGCGGGGTATCAGTGTCGCTGACCTGGGGTCGCTGGGGTCACTGGGGCTCCAGCACCTGGGCTGGCCAGCAGTCACACCAGGAAAACACCCAGAGCCTCCTCAGAGTGCCACCTAGTGCTCCCGCGTGGGATGGCAGCCGAGGCAGGAAGCACAGCCAGGAGCCCTTCCTCCCAGGGCCGCGGTCAGGGTGGCTGCTGCTGCAGTGGCCAGCACCCACGTGGCCCGGGGGGGCTCCACACTCTGCCAGCTGAGTGCCTGCATCTGCTGTGTGTGCGGCCCACGACCTTCGCACCCGAGGGAATTCCTGGTCTGGGACAGCCTCTCCCGAAGCACCGGTGTCCAGCAGGGAATCCGTGGCCCTCTAGTCGTGCACCGCAGTGAGGGGGAGAGCCGTGATGCTGTGCGCCGCGTGCTGACAGAGGGAACGCAGGGTGCGCTGGAAAGCCTCTGACATGCCAGCCTGTGCAGGAATTGACCAGGAGAGACCATCTGGCAGAGAGCTGGGCTGGGGGTGCAGAACCGGTGCTGGGGGGCTGCAGTGTAGAGCCCAGCAGCCAGAGAAACCGAGGCAGGAGGTGGGCAGAGGCCAGATCGTAAAGGGTCTCATGCCACGCATCAAGAGGAGACCTTACCCGTGGACGGGGGGCTTGAAGCAAGGTGCCTGTCAGATCTGCATTCTAGAAAGAACGTTCCAGGAACAGGGGGGAGTGTGGACGGGAGAAGACCGGCAGTGATGGAAGCTGGTGAGGATGCTTTTGTGGCCCAGGAAGACAGGTCCGGGACCTAAGCCCAGGCAGAGATCACAGGGATGGAGAGGAGAAGGTGGACAAGAGGAGTCAGGAAGCAGAACCACAGCGGTCCGTGGCAAGGGCCTGAGGACATTGGAGGGCCACACGGGTCAGGACACGCGCGCTGCGGCAGGTTTGGTGGGGAGGATGAGCTCTGCCTGGGGCACAGTGAGGGGGGCAGGTGGACCAGACACTCGAGGGGGTGGTCCAGCGGGTCTGCAGCTCAGGAGAGACATTGCAGCTGGACATCAGGACACAAAGATTTGGGGTCATTAACGTACTTATAACTCCTGGAAGACGCCGCAGTCACCCAGAAAGAAGGGGGCGTGTGGGACTAGATAGGAGGAAGGGGCAATACTCGGGGGAGCCCTGACACGGTCTGTGAGCTGGCTGGAGTAGACCCCATGCACACGACTAAGGAGGAGGGCCAAGGAGGAAGGAAACCCAGGTACGCGTGAAGTCACACTCCCGAGGGCACCTGGGGGCTTTCCAAAGGACACCCAGACACCGCTCCAGCAGAATCCCGGGTTCATGCACCCTCTTCAGGAAGGTTCTCCTTCCCCTCCTGCCTGCACCCCTGGCCCCAACATGGCGGTGCGTTTCCCCCAGGGCATGCAAACCCCCCAGCGTTAGCAAAGCCCCACTCACAGTGTTGGGGTCTCTGCCGAGAACATGCTGGGAAGAAATCAGGTAACCGGTCCATAAACTGTTCAAGCAATCCTGATGACAGGGGCGCCTGGGTGGCTCAGTCGGTGAAGTGTCTGTGTTCGGCTCGGGTCATGATGCTAGGGTCCCCGGATCGAGTCCCGCGTCGGGCTCCCAGCTCAGCGGGGAGCCTGCTTCTCCCTCCCCCTGCCACCCCCCCGCTCGTGCTCATGTACACAGTCTCTCTGTCAAAATAAATAAATAAAATCCTTAAATAAAAGCAATTCTGATGACAGATCACCATGTGATTTTGGCAGATGACTAACTGAATGGCATTTACATACCTAAAATCCTCTCCTTCCTACCTCCTTAAATAATAACGAAATGTTTCTCAGTGCTGACAGTCATAAAGACATAAACTAAACGGCAAACTGGTGCAGAAGCCTCGCAGAAAGAAATATTCATCCGCGGATATAGAAACAAAGAGATGAAAGTTTTTAAAGCCGTATTTAATGAAGAGATGCATTTCCAACGGGAGTGTACACTTTTACGCAGACCCACAACTCGCTCGTGCTAGTCTGTGTGCTAGGAATCGTAACGACACTTTTACGCAGACCCACAACTCGCTCGTGCTAGTCTGTGTGCTAGGAATCGTAATGACACTTTTATACAGACCCACAACTTGCTCGCGCTAGTGTATGTACTAGGAATCGTAATGACACTTTTACGCAGACCCACAACACGCTCGTGCTAGTCTGTGTGTTAGGAATCGTAACGACACTTTTACACAGACCCACAACACGCTCGTGCTAGTCTGTGTGCTAGGAATCGTAACGACACTTTTACACAGACCCACAACACGCTCGTGCTAGTTTGTGTGCTAGGAATCGTAACGACAACATCCAAAAGAAGTCTTTGACACTTTGAGTCTCATGAGAAATTCGAACGTTGAGCATCTCCGTTTTTCCTGCTGCTCTCAGCTGGAGGGTCTCGGGCAGAAGCCAGGCCGGGAGCAAGGGCCGTCCACGCGAAGCGCACAGGCAGGCAGGCGAGTGGCCCGGAACAGGGCCCCGGGCAGGAGGAGGTCAAGCAGAGCAGCGTGGTGAGGCACCGGGGTTCAGATGGAGCACGAGAAACAGGCTAAGCGTGTGGCACCCCCAGAGGAGAAACATCCCCCCGGGAACTGAATCAGACGTGTGGACGTTTGCCACGGTGCAAGTGGAGACAATCCCAGAATGCTGAGGGTTGGACCAGCTCCCCACCTCTGCCCCCATTTCACAGAAGGGGAAGCTGAGGCCCGGAGAGGCAGACGCAAGCTGGAGACAGACACCCCCGTGTCCCGCCTCAGAGGCACCGCTCCGAACAGGGCTGCCATCTCCTGCCTGGCTTTAAACCCGCCTGACCGATGAGGGAGGAGATACAGTGCGGTCTGTGAGCGGTCAGCAACAGCCCTGGCATGTTGGACACACCGGCCTGGTTCGCTCCAGCTCAGCCAGCAGCTCAGGGTGACCCGGGCAAGGTGTTCCTCCTCTCGGCCTCTGGGCTTGCTCAGTGGGAAGTGGTGATCCGCTAGACCCACAGCCTGCAGGCACTCGGTCTCTACAGAGGTGCCCTGGGGACCCCACGGGGATGGGGGCAGCTAAGGGATGGAGCTCTCTGCTTCCCCCAACACCCCACCTCCTTCAAGCACCTCTGCTTGGACGGGCCTCATGGGGTGGGTTCCATGAAAGAGTTCATTTGAAAAAAGTGTTTTGTTGGCTTAAAAAAATAAATAAGTAAAGCCCGCTATGGAACTTAGTGACCTGTCAGGCCTTCCTGTTCTGCTGTGTTACGCTCCTCTTGCAGGAATCGTTCATTGAGTTCACGAAGCCTTTCCTGAACACATACTACACAACCACAGTCCCTACAAATATAAAGAGAACCGCAACGTGTCCCTCTCCTCAGTGGGCCCAAAACCTGGCAAGGCAGACGGTATGAGAAGGGATGATTAGACAGGTCACCAGGTGGGGAAGGATTTTAAAGAGGAGGCGGCATTTGAGCTGGGCTTTGCAGACCGTATAGGAGTTCGAGCTCCACATCCAGTGAGGATGCGCTAAGTGACTGAGACCGGTCCTTCCGTCGGCGCCAGCCAGCACACCAGCTCGGCGGCAGCAGAGAGGGCAGAAGGTGTAAACACGACTGGGCCCAGAGACAAGACAGGGAGGCAAGCGGGGAGTCTAAGCATTTGGGGCTGTCTCTCCCCCGGCCGCGTTTACTGATTCCGTGCGGGACAGCCGAGAGGCGCGGACGGATGGTGCTGCACACCCAGCATGTGAGGCTGGGCCCCAGGAGCTCCCAGTCGGTTCAGTATTTTTAAAGTTATTCAGCGTATTCTCCAAAAGAACATAATAAAAACAGCCATCATGGGATCAAGTCAATAATGCAGAAAAACTTTGGATAAAATGCAATATCCAGTCTGGATTTTTTAAAAAATAAATCAAGGGGGCGCCAGGGTGGCTCAGTTACGCGTCCGATTCTGGATTTCGGCGCAGGGCATGATCTCAGGGTCGTGGGATCGAGCCCCGAGACGGGGAGCCTGCTTGCGACTCTCTCCCTCCTCTCCCTCTGCTCCTTCCCAACAATAAAAAAAATGCTTAAAGAAAGCACACGAATAACAGAAGAGAACTTCCCGATCTAATACACCGCGACGCGGGGCCCGCACGCCGACAACAGCCGACTCTAGTCCGGGCCACGCCCCCTTCGCTGCCCGGCCCGAGGCTCCGGAAGAGGCGCATCGCCACGTCCTGGCCTCGCCACGCCGCCAGCCATCCCCGCTCCCCACCCCGTGCCCCAGCCCACCGCACGCCACCCTGTGCCCGGCAAGTCAGAGCGCGCTGATGCCGCGTACAGGGGTTCCTCAAACACCCGCTACGGCCCGGCTCCACGCGTCCGCTGCGTCGTTCCCGAGGCCGAGCCAAGGATGGCGAAAGAAGGAAGCCGTGATGGTGATTTATGATTGGGTGAGGCGAGCTCTTGGGTGGGGCACGTTCCAGCTGCTCCGAAAATGAAAAGGCCAGACTGTTCCAAAGAGTTGACCAGGTGGGCCCAGGGACGGCGGGGTCAAGAGGCGCGGCAAGTCACAGGCGAGGTGCCGGGGGCTTCCTCCAGGCCCCCTCCCCACCTCCCCTGCACCTCGGTCCCTCAGCAGACTTCCTGGACTGGCGCAGCATCTTGGAAAACCTCCTCTCCCATCATGAGATGAGTAACACCCTTCCAGTTAGCTGGCAGGCGAGCACACACCTGGGCGCAGGAGCCGTGCTGGGTCGAGCATCGTGTCGAGCACGCCAGCACCTACCTGCCGGGCTCCCTGCTGCCTTCCTTCCCAGACCGGAAGACGTGGGGACCCCAGGGACATCAAGGGACTTCAGAACAAGGTGGTGAGGCCGCTGATCCCACATCCCAGAGTCCCCGTGTCACAGGGACCAGAATCTCTGCCCAGGGCCCCAGCTCTCCCAGAACGTGCACCCTGCCTGGGTCTCGGGATCATGCTGGCTCCCAGCTTCCCTCCCTGGGCTGAAGCCCGTGCAGGGGCCCTGCCATGTCTCGCAGGCTCTCCTGGGCGAGAGATAATACCCTGAGCTTGCCTTTGCTTTGAGTCTTCCTCCCGACTGAATCAAAACAGCATGGGATGTCCCACCATAGCAGAACAACAGAGCACTGGAATCGGCCACACAGCCCATATATTCCATCTCACGTGACGTCCAGTCACATTTCTGGCCAACACCTTCCATCCCTGCCCCGGAAGTCTGGATACTGTGTGGTGTGAGTAAATTCAGTTGAAACGTTGGGAGCTATGTGTCCCCCCATCGGCACCATCCTACTGTTCCCAGGGGTCAACCCCTCACCGAGAACCACCCGACCTCCCGGCATCGCCCTCTCTGATCTCCAGAGCAGCTGCCCTGTGGCAGCGACCAGGGGCCACTTCCTGATGCTTTCCACCTGCTCCATCCCCTCGGAGCTCATCCTTCCAGGCTCCCTGGTGTCCCCGGTAAACCCACGTGTGACCAGAACTCTCCTTCAAAAGCTGGCCCTTCCTCATCTGATGCACTGAAACATTTTGTATGACATTGGAGAAAATGAGGCACGAATGGCTCAAAACGCAATCCGGTCGTGTATCATTACCATGTAATGGAAAGAATATAATTTGAAACTATTAAGTAAAAAAAAAAAGAATTGTCCCCACGGAGAGTCAGAGATCATCCATTAAGGACAGACCTCCACGACCCGCGTGGGTTATTGTGACCGAGGGGCCTCGTGTAAACCTCACCGACGGTGAGTCAGATTAAGAGCTCACCCTCGCTTCGAACTTCAGCAAACCCTTGAATTCATTAATATTTGCAATAGCTCATTTCTCTCATTTTGAGCCTTCGGGCTCCATTACATGTAAGTGTCTGCTGGCTTGGAACGTCTTGAAGGCTTTTATTGTTTTAAAAACCTCAGATCTTGGGAGAGAACAGTATTTTACTCAGACTTCATAATTTTTCAGTTCCCGTTTTCTAGTCTCTTCTCGGTTACACCAACTATGTCTCGTTCTGTGACGACACAGCCAGGTACCACTCCGATGCGATCAGAATCTCAGTGTACGGGTTTTCCCCGTGACTAAGGAAGTGAAGTGGAAAAAACTCGTCTCTTCAAGAGATCTTTTGAAATGCGTTTACTCTGCACAGTGTTCTCCATCCTTCCAGAGTGGCCAGCAGCTCAGGCTGCGGGAGTGAAGCCCAGACCCCACCCCCACGTCCCATTGCTGCCCGTCCTCAGCCCAGGGGCCTGAGCAGGCGTGGGGGGGGGGGGCGTCTGGGGGATGCCCCTCAGAGCTGGGGACAGGATGCAGGGCCAATGGACAGAGATGGTTTGAGAAGGCTGGAGGTGGAGGTGGGACCTGTGATGGGAACGTGGCAGGCAGGAGGTCAAACCCCATGAGAAGGTTCTAGGGGCCGGTCCGGAGGCAGGATCGGAGTTCTGAATTTTTGTGTGCCACGAAACGTTGCTTTGAATCTGGAGAACCGGAAGGTTAGGGCCGCTCCGTCCTGGGTGAGGCCAGAGCAGCTCACTGGGACAGAAGCCTCAGTCGTACTCCGGGGAGGGCAGTGACGGACACACAGCACCCCGCAGCGGACCCTCCTCAGCCTGTCTGCCTGACCTTCACCAGCCAGCAGTCCCACCGGACCGGACACAGCCAGGCGCCAGCGCACGTGGGTTCAAACCCCGGCTCTGCCACTTCATGGCTGTGTGACCTTGGGCGAGTTACTTAATCACCCTGTGACTCTGTTTCCCCATGTGTAAGACAGGGATAGTAACAGTACCTATTCTCGGGGCTGCTGTGGAAAGCCTACAACAGGGCCTGGAACATAGTAAGCACTCAATAAACACGAGTTACCACTGTTGTTTCCACGGACTCGGTCTCACAGTCCAGGCACCTGGAACCTCCCCCCTCATTTGTTCTCCCTCTCCAAGCTCCCCCCAATTCCTACTCACATTCCTTTTTTCTTTTTTAAGACTTTATTTATTTATTTGCGGCGGGGGGAGAAGCAGACTCCCCTCGGAGCAGGGAGCCTGATGCAGGACTCAATTCCAGGACCCTGGGATCATGACCTGAGCCGAAAGCAGGCACTTAACCGACTGAGCCCCCCAGGCGCCCCCTTACCCACATTTCTTAACCTCTAGAGACCAAAGTCCTCATTCTCTCATTCTTTCTTACAATAGCCCTAGAGTTTCTATCGGGAAAAGCCTGATCATGTCACAAAAAAAGCCAGAAGTTCTCCTCTCTCTTTGTCAAAATTAAAATGTGCAAAGAAGGCTGTTAAGAAAAAAAGTCCTAAATTGGGAGGGAAAGAAGTCACAAGGCGTGATCTATCTGACACAGGCTGGTACCCAGAACTTATAAAGAACCCCTACAACTCAATAACAAGACGAACATCCCACCCCTCGACGCCCTGTAGAACGGCTGGAAAAAAATACAAGAGACAAAAAAGACAGAGCACGGGGACGGCGAGGACACAGAGGATGGAGACGTTCACGGCCGGAGGGCGGGAGACGCGCCATCATCAACGAAGCTCGCCAGTTCCTTATGAACTGAACGTGAACCTGTGTGCAACCTCGAGATTCCACTGTTGGTGTTTTACTCAAATACGAGTATATCCACCCAACGAAGTGTGCTCCGATGCTCAGAGCAGCTTACTCGTAACCACCCTGAACTGGAAACAACCCAAATGCCCCCCAACAGGGGCACGGGTGAGCAAAATGGCATGTGGGTGCCATGGACGCTGATGGACAATAACACGGAATGCGTTACTGGCGCACGCAACCCGGGGGGACGTTTGTAAAACACGACGCTGAGTGAAGGAAGGCAGACACCAAAGAAAGCGCCACGCCGTATGATTCTCCGCGTACAAAACTCTCGCACAGGCGAAGCTGACCCCGAAACAGCAGAGCAAGCAAATTGGCGGTTTCCCGGGGCCGGGAAGGGCGGCCGAGGGCTCGAGGGAACCTTCGGAGGCGATGGAAATATTCTATATCCTGAGCGTGCTGCTGGCGGTTACACGGGTGTAACTGAAAAAAACCGGAAAAAAAAAAAACCCACTTCGAATTGTACACTTAAAATGGACGCATTTTATTATATGTAAATGTTGCCTCCGTCGATTTGCTTTTTTTAAGACCAGCCAGCTTCATCTCTTCAGCAACAGAAAAACGAGCTCTCCACACATGGGTTGGCAGGGGGTAGGGCCGCAGGGGGGCGAGTGGGGGGCCGTGTTTTAGAAGCACCATTACTGGATTAGCACTCCCTGAGGGGAGGGGTCTCAGCCGTCCCGGGAAGGCTGTTGTATCCTGCTTCCACGACCCCCCCAAAAGGGTACGTGAGTCTTTCAAGGAGCATTAAAGATGGGAGAAAGGAGAAAAGTCATACCCTCTCACCCTGCAGCTCCTTCCTCCCTCAGGAACCTTCTGCCCTGGGGGCTCAGGGCACCAGGCAGAAGCTCCGGGCAAGGTCCCCGGTCCCCGTCCTTCTGTGGGGGGCAGGGGTCTGGAGGTCCGGGGTGGGGGGAAGCGGGTGGAGAGACGCTTTCACAGCGCTCAGACCCCTGGGGAGAGAAGCTGGAGCAGCAGCCGTTCCCCCTGCGGGCAAGCCAGTTACACGGTTCGGGAAGTCAGGCTGTCTGGACCAAGAGCCATTCGGAGGTCCAGTTGGAGCTGCAACGCGGCCTCCACCCCTCCTCCCTCTCCATCACCCCACATCCAGCCCAGCGCCAACGCCGTCGGTTCTAACTGCAGATTCACCCCTTTCCAGGACCTCTCCTGCCCCCCAGCCCTCCCCGCACTCCGCGTTGGTGCTCCCCCTTCCGTCCCCCCTGTAATCCATCCACAGCTGCCAAGTGTCTTTTAAAAAGTAAACTAGACTAGACAGCTCTCTGCTTAAAACCCTTCAAAGGTATGTGGTTACTTGTAGGAAGAATTCCGAAGTCCTTCCCGTGCCCTTGGAGGCTTCCTGCCAGGCTCGCAGGCGCTCTGACGCCTTCTCCTTCTCACGTGGGATGCTCTGGCCACCCCAGGCTTCTCTCGCCTCTCACACATGCTCTCTCCTGCCCCAGGGCCTTGGTACACGCTGCTCGCCCTCCCTGCACGTTCTTCTCTGCGCTCTTCACCTGGGCCACACGTCAGGCTTCAGTCCAGAAGCCACATCCTGCCCCCTTGTGCTCATACAGCACCCTGTAATTGTTCTCTTCACGGAACGTGTCCTACTCTTCAATTATCCACGTAGCCGTGTGATGATTTGTTTCATGCTTGTCGCCCTCACTGTACTTCCTAAGGACAGCAACAGCGGTGGGCTCATCCCTCCGTTCTTGACGCCTAGAATTGTGCCCACACTTAAGAGGCCTAAGTAGATATTCCTTAAATGGACGGATGAATGAAAAGAGGGGAGTTTTCAAATGCGGGTTTTATGATTTTTGGGGTATGGCGGGGCCAACAGATCAGGAGTCAACTGCCATTGAGAAAATCATATGCATAGACCTGGAGAGAAGGGCACACACAGGGGACACCCGGGGAGGCACCAGGGTCAGTCAGCAGGCAAGGGGAGTGGGGGGAAATGGGGGCAGGAACCTTTACTGTGGTTTCCACAGGAAGGAACAGATGAGGCAGCAACAGAAGGCTTAGGATGGGCAGTCTGAATAATCTCCGCCGTCCCTGGGCATGATAGGGGCCATCCTTAGTCGGCTGGTGCTGAGTCCCAGGGTAATTAGGGCCGGAGGGTAGCGGTCCAGCACAGGAGGAAGTGGGGGGTTCGCATTTGAAAGGTGCTTGTTTACTGTCTCCAGGAGGGACCAGGCCAGCCCTGGGAAGGACAGTCCCTGTGGGGTCACAGGGTCCTCAAGAAGGCAAAACATCAGAACACAGCACACAGAAGCCGTGAGGAACACAAGGAACAAGCCCGTCTTTAATTTGAATCAATTCCCCAGAGGACTGGTCCTTCGGTTATGACCACACATACAAGTGTGCGTCGATACGCACACACGCCCACGCCCACGCCCACACACACACCACCGACCACGGCAGAGTAGGATCAGAGACCGCAGCAGCGCCTGGGTGCTCAAAGTAGGGCTCGCCACCTTCTTCCCAGAAGCAGGGTCACCCTTCTTCCTTCCTGTTTCCTTTCCACCAGGATTACCAGTAACAGGACCTGCCTCCCCCGCTGGACATTTGCAGGCTCCCGGAGGCCACGGGCTTCTATTTTAGAAAAGGACACCCAGTCAGCTGGAGCCGGAGCAGCGCACAGTCCCCGGGGAGGGCAGCAGGCGTGCCCCATGCTCAGCGGGCCTCTCGGACGGCCTGAGTCACCAGCAGAACCCAGCTGCAGTCCTCTCAGGCGTGCGGTGTCGGTTAGACTCTAGGCTCCAGACTCTACGTGGCCAGTCTGAACAGAGAGGTATTTATTAAGGGTTAAGGACAGATCACAGACTCTCTGCAGGGACTAAAGGAACAGACACAGGAATGCGCCTCCAGGAAGGACTCCCCCAAACCACATCAGAGAACTGCGCGGCCCCGGGACCTCCGCCCGTGCGTGGTCAAGCAGCCTCGGCAGCAGGGAGCCCACTGCAGCCACCCCCGAGAAGCCACCCCCAGCACCGGTAGCCACCAGCAGCCACCGGCTCCATGTGGCCTCTGCCACACTCCCTGCCACGTTCTTCTGCCTGCAGAACCCAACGTCACCCGCCGTCCATCTGGGTGGTGGAAAGTAACCCAACATCTTGTACCCTACGGGAGTCTGGAAAATGCCGTTTTTAGCTCCAGCCTCTCAGTAAGGATGGGTGTGCGTGTATTCATCCGTGTGTCTACCACACATGGCTCGGGGCCTTTCACGGAGTCGGAGATGTGTCCCTAAAGGACCGGACATGTTTTTTTTTTTTTTTTAAACATGAATTGTCGGACAAAGCTCTGCCCTTAAATCTCAGTGGCTATGGCTCTACTCCCCATGATGAATCCTTCCAGATGGTCAAGGCCCATCTTTCTGGACATTTAAGGTCACTGTCACTGTTCTGAACCACTGTTGGCATACACCCATGGCTTTTTAGAACACAGAGCCAAACATCTGCCCAAACTCCAAGCAGACATGGGGAGGCTGCGGCTGCTTTCGAGTACGTGATCCCATGTCCCAGCTGCTGATAAGCCAACAGGACCTGCTGGGCCATCTCAAGAGGCTAAACTCCTGGTCTCGACCTTCCCCGTCCCTTGAGATGCATTGCAAAGCTCTCGTAACCTCTGAGACACACAGAGGAGGAAAACCTTGTTGGTATCCTTGGGATTTACATGGAGATCCTTGTGTTCAAATCCTGAGTCTCCCATGGCGTACGTGTACAACTCGGGGCGAGTCACTGAACCTCCCGAGACAGCCATTTTATCACCCATAGAACAGGCCTGGTACCAAGCACTTGGCAAAGCTGCTGAGAAACACAAGTGAGACGACGCACACAGAAACACCAGGCAAACTGAACACCGGGGAAACCGGAAAGGTATCGGTCCGAACAAGCAAGCAGCTACAGCTCATAAGCCGACGCCCACGAAGGGATTGGGGCCATGTAGGGAACCGTGCTGAGAAGGGTTCCAAGGGCCACTGTGAGGCAGGTGGCTGGCTCAGGGAGGGCGTCACAGCCGTCACACACTTGACGCTCTCACTCTACATAAGTGGGTGCTGTAACTGTCATCACGAGGACAGAAGTCTTCTGGGGAAGCCTAAGGATGACGGGGCTCTGTCCTTAATGAAGGACGAGGAAATCCCTTGAAAGACACCATGGCTTGAAGGAAAGGGGATTTACTTTCTTGGACTCGGAGTTGATTTCCCAAACAACAAACCCCAGGCAGGGCCTCGGGGGGCCAGGAACGGGGCTGACCACACAGCTCCTTCTCTGCATTGTGAGCTCCTTTTCCCCACTCCTGGGCCAAGTCTGCAGGCCAGGCCGTCTTCCGCCACCATGACACAGACTACCAGAGCCATCCTGCCCACCGCCATGCTGCAGACACCTCCACGGAAGGCTCTGGCTCGAGGCTCCCCCGCTCCACCGCTGCTAATCCGACCGCTATTGCACATTTATACTTGGTCTGTGGGCTTGCAAGCCACAGAAAACACCTCTGGCAAACGGGAGCAGAAAAAAAATTCAATTAAAAAGATATTAAGTAGCTCACAGAAACTCTGAAAGGACAAGCAGACAACACAGCAAAGAACAGCGTTAAAGATCACAGAACTGCCACCGCAGGACCCAGGCATGGTCTTGCGGACATCGAATGTGGGTGCTCGCAGCAGCCTGACACCGGCCACTGCCTCCCTCGCCAAATGGGCTCTGTTTCGCTGCAGTTCAGTTGTCATCTTCCAAATCAAAGTGTGGGGGAGACGTGTCGGAATGCCACAGCCTCGGGCATGTGTCCATGCTTTGGACTCAAGGAAGCCTGAGGAAGCAAGTCTGGACTGTTGGCTACGTGGTGGCAGGGGGGCTCTGCCTCATGAAGCTCGTTAGAGGCTTTGGAGGCTAGGTGGTACTCCAGGGCCACGGCGGTGAAGAAGCCAGTGTGTGTTCTACCGTCTCCCTCCCGTTCAGCGCTGAGGCCCAGGAGACGGCGGAGCCACAAGACGGGAGGATTCGGGATCCCTAAACCCGTGTTGGCGTGCCATCATGCCGGCCAGGAATGCCTGTACCGGACCATCATAGGGACCCAATAAAATGTTTTTGATAAAAACTTTTATTGTGTTAGGCCACTGGCATCGTAGAACTTATTTCTCAGAGCAGCGAGTATTATCCTAACTTTCACAGTGGCCAAAAAGAATTTAAAATTTCCACTTCATGGCCTCAACGAGTATCTCCAATTTGGCAGGTCATCCTCTTTATCCCACACCTCCACACCCGCTCTTGATTTTATTTTCAGTCTCCCCAGCTCTCAGTCAGAATCCTGGTCGTCACCTCGCATGCCTCCCTCTGCCTCCCTCCTGACATTCGACCAGAGGCCAAATCCTGCAGATTCTTTCCTGCCAATCTTCTCAGCTTTCCCACTTCCACTGCTTTGGCTTATACACTGATTCTCACCTCTTCCCTTTCCTGACTCAGTCTCCTAGCTGGAGACTGCCTTCACTGTGACTCAGCTCCAATTCATCCATCCATCCATCCATCCATCCATCCATCCATCAAATCAACCATCCATCCATCCATCCAACCATCCATCCATCCATCCATCCATCCATCCATCCATCCACCCATCAATCCATCCA